>NC_050535.1:9128607-9154494 GCF_002922805.2 Oryzias melastigma
AGGGTCTGCAACCTGTGGCTCCGGAGCTTCTTTTATCCCTTTATTGTGGCTCTTTAGCTCTAAATAAAAATGCTAATGATTCAAATAAATAACCAATGTCAAACCACAAAGCAAGATGAAGATAAAAAGTGTAATTTACTGTCAAAGAAATTCTGTAGAAATGTTATTTAAATGTGTTAATATTGAGACGATATTCATAGAAAAGTCTTATGTTTTTGTAAATTGTATTGTAATGTTTAAAAGACACTTTACTTAAATAATTATAATGGACGACACACAGCAGCTAAAAATGTCCAATTATCATTACATTACAAGACATGAGCATACAGAACGTTCTCTTTGTGTCATTTTATGTGCAAAAACAACAGTATTTTTAATCAAACTAGAATGTGAATGGATTTGATATTCATTCTTGTTTACTTGCTTGTGCACATATTTAATTTACACTTGATTATCTTGAAGAAATACGAGGAATCCGGAAAGTATTAGGTATTTATCTGAGTCACACTGGTTGAAGTTTTATCTAAAGATGTCCTGGTTCGATTTTAGGTCAGTGAATCGGATTGTTCAGAATGAATCAATATCAACTGAGTGTTTTAAATCCAGAGGTTTTTATTCAGAAGAACTTTTGGTTGATTTTAGACCTTGTTTTACTGTATTTTTAGCAGCTTTATTATTGGTTTTTAATACTTCTCTGTGTTTTGATTTGATTTTCTGCTCCTTTTGTAAAACACTTTGTGATTTTTTTCTGTGAAAAGTACTATAGAAATAAAGCTATTCTACTCTATTGCATTCATTTTTATTCTATTCTATTCTAATTATGAAATTTATCAATCTTTCTTTGTTAAAAAGGATCGTTACACCCCTATTAAACTCTCCCTTTCAAAAGACAAATGTAAAAAAATAGTCATGATTGATAAACTAAACATCAGAGACTCAAAAACAGTTTTGGTCTCTGTCCCGATTACAACAGCTTTAAGATGTCATAATGAAAGATAAAATTGTTCATTATACTGTGAATGTTTAGTAAGAATTCACACTAAAGTGATTCTCCTGCTCCTTTCCGTACGTTTCTCAGCACATAAAAACTCAATCACACTTTCTGAGATTTCAACAATCTTGGTTTCAAAATGTTGAACTCGTTCAGAACAATCCTGCTTGTATTTTTGGTATTTATAAACTTTATAGTTTTTGAAATATTGTGCAAAATATTCCCCATAGGAAATGAATGAGAAAGTCTTTAAATTTAAAAAAAATTAAGTAGATTATCAACAAACATTTAAATAAATTCTTGGTCAATTTTTTTATCTTTTATAGTAGTAGTAGTGAGTTTAGCTAATATTTTAGCAACATGATAACGTTTTTGGCTAATTTGCTATCTAGTGGAGTATTTTAGGCTAACTTAGAGTTTAGCTTGTATTTTAGCAACCGGTCTAAAATTTTGGCTAATTTAGTTTCCTGTGGAATTTTAGGCAGTTTTGGAGTTTAGCTAGTGTTTAAGCAATGCTAGCTTTTTGGCTAATTTGACATCTACTGAGGTTTTATTTATGCTAATTTGTAGTTTAGCTAATATATTAGCACAATGCTTACATTTTTGGCTAATTTGGCATCTACTGGGGTTTTTTTATGCTAATTTAGAGATTAACTTACTTTAGCAACAGGCTAACAATTCTGACTGATTCAGTATAGTGAGAAATGTAAGGCTATTTTGGAGTTTAGCTAGTATTTAAGCAACGAGCTAGCTTTTTTGGCTAATTTGGCATCTACTGAGGTATTTTCTAAGGGTGATTTGGAGTTTAGCTAATATTTTAGCAACATGCTAAGGTTTTGGCTTATTTGGCATCTACTGGGGTTTTTTTTCTGGGCTAATTCACAAATTATCTTATATTTTAGCAACAGGCTCACGTTTTGGACTAATTTAGTTTACTGAGTATTTTTAGGCTATTTTGGAGCTTAGCTAGTATTTAAGCAATGAGCTAGCTTTTTTCCCGCTAATTTGGCAACTACTTAGGTTTTTGGGGATAATTTGGAGTTTAGTTAATATTTAGGCAACACACATGTTATTTTTGCAAAATTGGTATGTATTTGGGATTTTTGAGCAATTTTACAACACATTTTTCAGAAATTTAGGTCAACTTCATCGCTCTTTAACAAAATTTCCAGACTGTTAGCAACTTTAACATTTTGCAAATAGGTTCTGCATCTTCAGCAATTATAGTAAATTGTGTCACCATTTTCAACAAAAAGCTTCAGCATCTTCAGCGACTATTTTCAGATTATCACAGGTAATTAAACTTTTTCTAGTTAGATATTTCATTCCTGCTGTGATTAGATTTGGGGTATAAGTGGTCAGGGATGGCTCACCTTCAGTGTGGACCGCAGACACGTAGGTCCAGTTGTACCGCTTGACAATGTCCAGCATGGCCCGGGCCTGCAGGGTGTCTGAAGGAACCACCCTGAGAAAGTACTTGTACAAAGTCTTATCACTCAGATCGATGCTGGTGGCAGAGTACGCGATCTGTGGGATGTTGAACAGCTGCAGCAGGTTTTGAACCTGGATGGCCACAGAGCTGGATCCGGGTCCGATCACCCCAGCGATGGGTTTCTTGGAAGGTGGTGGATGGTTGGACGGGGTTCCATCAATGCACCATTTGGAGCCGTCCTTGTCATCTCGAATGGAGATGAGAGAGTCCCTGATGAACTCTATGCTCTGCTCCAGGGCGACGGAGGAGTGCCAGCAGGAGTCCCGGATCTCACAGCCGAGGCTGATGTTGGGCAGCAGGTTCGGGTCCGCGTTGATCCGGTCCAGCGTGTGGAACATGGCCTCCACCCGCTGGATCCCGTACTGCTCCCGCACGTCCCCGCACTTCCGCTCTGCCACCTTCTCCGCGGAGGGCTGGTGGTGGACGGAGAAGAGCGCGCCGATGATCACGTCTCCATCCATGCGCGCCACGGAGCGGGACGCCGCGCGGGGCACCGCGGAGCGCTCCGAGATGCTGCTGCTGCGGGAGAGCACGAGCACGCGGAGGAGACACAGCAGAGCGAGGGGACACATCTTTACGCGTGAGGATGAACGGGCATATTATCTGCAGTCTATCCCGCGAGCACGACTGCAGAGGGGGACCCGCGCGCACCTGCAGACAGGGAGGAGAGCAGATGTGGAGGGCCAGATGTTCAAAACGTTTGCTCTTCTTCCATCAACACCCCGTTTCGCGTGTCTATAGCTGCCAGCTGTCCTCTTCTCCTCATTATCTGCATCAGTGCCTACGAGCAAGGCACTGATCTCAACAAATCAGCGTTTAAAGAAATTCATTGAGAAGATTCAGCACCTCGGACAGCGCCAACACATTCACAAAACTCTCCATCTTCTATCATTTATAATATGAAAAAATCTTTTGGCTTCAACATAATTTCTTCCACTGTTTTCAATCATCAATCAGAGTTAGAACGCGCAGAACTGGATCAATCATCAATATATGAAAGAATGGATCAAACAGTCCAAACTTACCTGGATCCCGGAGACGTGTCGACTCTCCGTCTGCGTGCTCTTACTGGAGTTCGTGCGCCTCCGCCTCGCGCGCTCCCTCAGATCTAACGTGGAGACGGACCCTCACCCAGCGCCCCACCTCCATCCTATCACCACCCCCTAAAATCCCACAGAGACGCAGCTTCTCAGTGCTGTCTCAAGAAATCGTCCATTTAAAGCACATGTGTCAAAGTCGAGGCCCGGGGGCCGGATCTGGCCCTCCGGGTAATTAAATCTGGCCGTCCAGATAATTTTATTTTATTGTTATTAATGGCCCGATGTTATCTGATGCTTATTTTTAACTTGTAAAAAATTGACAAAATATATTTTTATGGAGAGTAAAATATTGAAAGTTACTTAAGGTTTAAGTTAATTTATTCTGGAATAATTAATATTCCTGCCTTTTTATTATTCATAATTTTGTTAAAAAGTTACAGTTTTGACGTTTTAAAAATTAGCATTCTGCTGGCTTTTTGGACTATTTTGGCACTTACTAAGATTTTTAAAGCTATTTTAGAGTTTAGCTAATCTTTCAGCTATATGTTAGCTGTTTTGGCTAATTTGGGCTTTTAAAAACGTTTTTAGGCTGTTTTGGAGTCAAGCTAATATTTACATGCTAGCTGTTTTCGCTAATTTAAGCTTGTTTTCAATTTTTTTAGGCTATTTTGTATTTAGCTAATATTTCAGCTACATGGTAGCTGTTTTGGCTAACCTACGTTTTTTTCCCAGTTTTTTTTAGGCTAATTTGGCATTAAGCTAATATTTTAGTCGGCTATCAGCTTCAGCGTTTTTAGCTATCAATTTCAGCATCTTCAGCTATCAGCGCTAACATCTTCAGCAGCCAACTTCAGTTTATGCATTCACATTAGTATGATCGCTGGTAATACTACATATTTAGTTCATAATAATGTTAAAAAGTTTATTTTTAAAGTTTTAAAATTCAGTTTTAGTGTGTTCAATAAATGTTTATCCTTTTCGCTCCACCTCCTGAGGTGTGTTTTGGATTTATTTGATCTATGGTCCGGTGCAATATTGTAGAAACATAGTAAAACATTGCGATTAATCGTGATTAATTAAAGTGCGATTAATCCGATTTTTTTTAATCAATTTACAGCACCAATTAACAATAAATGTTCTAAATGTGAAGTTTGTGTGTGATTTCATTTCGTGATTATTGAAAGATAATAAGTGGTCAGCAAATAGTGTAACAAAAAATAATATTGCGATTAATTGTGGTAAATATTGTCCAGGTTTGCCATTAATTAGTTAATTTTCTATCGATTCCTCGCCCTAGAAAAAATGCATTTCAAAATTTATCCAGGAATGACATGTAGAGAATTCACAGTTTTTCAGCACCATGGACAGAGGCTGAAAGCTTCCACTGCTTCATTTTGTGAACATACGAGGGTCACAGATGTGAATCACAAGTTTAACTAATAATAGAGAATGTTTTCCATGAGGTTGGTCCATTTTTCTATAAACCAATGTATAATTTACTCACATTGATTTACTTTAAGTTTATATTCTGATTGAAGTTACAAACAAGTACAAACTCCAACTCCGAGGTTAAAAAAATTATTATTTTAATTAAGGGGGAAAAAAAACTATAAATTTGTGCCCAAATGAGCCCACTACAACCAACCAAAAAACTACACTGTAAAACAATATTGTACATTTTAAATAAAAACTGGCAGCTGTAGTTGCCAGATTAAGGTGTTACTTTAAACATTACAGAAAAAAAATATTTTGCTTGCTTTTTTCTTTGTCGTTTTATAGTACTTTTGGGTAATATTTCTAATTTTTACTGTAAATAGCAATGTATTATCCCTTAAAAATTATAGTGTAACACAAAAAAATAAGTAAAGACAAACATTAATTTTTACAGTAGAAAACTGGCAGCCGAGGTAGCCAGAGTTTTGCCATAAAATATTCAGTGGTACTTTTTATCATATTAGGTTAAAATATTTACTATTATTTTATCTTACTGTTTGTTTTTGTTGAAAACTGTATCATAATTTTACTGTAAGAACATTAAATTTATCCCATAAAAATGATGATGTCGGTCTACAAAATTAACAAAGATTAATTTTTATGGTTAAAAAAATGATAGATTAGGTTTCCAGGATTTTACCGTAATAACAAAAGTTTTAAACATTTATGGCTTTCAGGAAGTTATCAGTTATTTAAACGGTAATTTTCTTAATATGGTTGCTTTCATGATTTTACAGTTTTTCTCTATAAAACTTACTGACATTTTATTGCTCCAAAAAATAACCCAAACTATCATACCAAAATATCGATATTGTGATATATCGCGACATATAGTCCTGCCATTGATTCTCGGTGGGTTCTCACCAAGTATCGATCTTTTATTTTCATTTGAAGACGCTGTAAAACCTTATATCTATCATCCTTTGGTGAGACGTGCCCAAGTGGCTCTTTTACTCTCAAAGGTTGCCAACCCCTGTTCTATATAATGGGATTTATTTGGGGTAATTTTTACCAGTTATCGCAGCATCGCGATATTATCAATATCGTGAGACATGTATCGCATTCCCAGCCTTAATCTCAACATGAAAAAAACAAGAATTATGCTGAAGAAATAACCCAAGAGTTTCCACAGTCTATGTTCTCTGAAACATTTTCATGAAAAGTGGTTTTACTTTTACATTTTCCTCCTAAAGATCCTGAAAGTACTGTGCACCATGTAGTATAAGCTGACTCACAGAGTAAATCACAAATAAACTTATGTAGGAGTTGCTGTGACACTGTGGCCTGTAGCAGCGATCATCTGATATTGAAACTAAGCAGAAGTGACATGTTTGAGAGGGGGAGACTGTTTGAATGCCACAGTGACTCTTCAGGGCAAAGGGCGACGGCGGGACTTGCTCTATTGTCAGACTTCAGTCTGCACGAGTTGACCCCCAAGGCTTCAGTTTGAACAGGGCTATGTTTATGCATTCTTTGTGGAAAGATGTAATATTTAAGAAATGATAGTTTCTTAAGACATTAGAAGATGATTTCTATGCTTTCAAGCTTGTTTAACCGAAAAATAAAGATAAAGGAGGTTGATCTTAAATAGAAAATTACATTTCTATATGTTTTTTTTTTTAAATATGGAGGCTGCACAGTCATAAACACAAAAATATAATTAAAAAACATATTCAAATCATTTTATATACGTGTGCACTAGTTGTGCAATGTGGAAAAACTCAAATTTTATTCATTATTACTACATTTATATTTTTGTAACTGTCCTTTAACAGCTCAATACAGAAGGTCATTTAAAATTGGTAGTTTAAAAATAGAGTAATCCTTTTAGATTTCAGGATAAAAACTGTGGCGTTCCCACGATTTGTTTCAACACCTCATGACAAGCTGTTGCACTCTCCTGCTCATATGTCAGTGAGTCAGCTCCTCCTGCTCCTGGGGGGGTTATGTTGGGAAGGTGACCCCGACCACGAAAAATGACATCTCCCACTGTCAACACTAATGAGCAGTTGTCTGGTAAAACTGTTGCCTCTAAAGTAGATGGAAAAAAGGAATGCAACAGTGACATCTGCTGTTGGGTTCCTGTTAATGCATGTAAACGAGGGCTAATATTTAAACGTTTAGATTTTTGTTTTCATTTTTCTTCATTGTATTTTTTTCCATTCTTGAATTTAAAAAAAAATCCATGTTTATTGTTATTATTATTATTATATTGGCATTTTATTTATATATTAATGTTTGCTTGTTAAAACGTTTAATATAAAAAATAATAAATAAATAAACGAAATATGTATTTAAATATGTTATGATATAATCTAATGCTAAATTACTCCACAAATGCACTAAATAATTTATTTACTTTAGCAGTTTTCCATCATTTTTGAAAAAAAAAAAAAATAATAAATAAATCTGTTTTTGTCAATAAAGTTTTTACAAAAAAGGAGGAGTCTCTAAGAAGGGATGTATTTAACCAGCTAGCCATCAGTACCAGTTTTTTCCACGGAAGTAACCGGAGTTTACAGCAAGTTTTTCCGCTGTTTTGTTAAATTTACATATAAAATACCCCGACTTGCGTTTTTCTGGCAACATAAACAGCAGGTGAGAACGCTCGGAAAGCTAATTTGTTTTGCTAAAGTTGGTTTGTCGCGAGCCTTTCAACTTCCTACACAGCTAGCTGTTTTTAGCCACCACAGTTCAGCTCGGCTAGCCCGTCCTGTTACCAAATTAAGTTTTACATTTTGTAATATTAAGAGAAAAAATACATTAAAATGAAATTGGGATTATTAAAAGAAAAATAGTCGACGTAAAAAAATGCATATACTCGAGGAGAAAATGTTCTACGGAAGCTTTTTGTGTTCGCCGACTGCTTTTGTGCTGCTAGCTAAAAGTAAACTTTGAATTTTAGAAGCCATCAGTTTTTACAGTATGTTGTTTATTTTTTAGTTTATGCTGTTAACACCAGACTTTGTGTTATATTTTGAACTAGTTTCTATAATGAAATCGAATAATTGGTTAGTAGCAAGTCTTTATTTAGTCGCTGTTAACTAGAAAGACTACATCCCTGAAATCAGGACACATACAGTCAAAAGTTTAAATATTTTCATTCAGACTTCATCGTGTAGGAATTTTAATAGTATGAAAATGTGAAGCACTTGGTTAAAAACATAATAGAGCTTACATAATAACAATAATATTAGTGCATTTGATGAAACAGCATAATAACTATTTACAGTTTGATCCAGTCTCTATGGGAAACCATCACAAACTCACTAACTGGTCAGAATTCATGTGTGGAGCCAAAATAGAGACTCCAGCCTCTGTGACTGTGGAGCAGCACGGCTTCCTAATAAGGTCCTTGAATGAGACAGCTTTTTAGATGCAACACGTGACTGTTTGACTTAACAAAGGGGGATGGGGGCACTGTTGCGCTATTTCTGTACCCACTTGTTGAAAATACACCACCAACCCATTATAGTGTGTTTTCATTAGGCCCTGCTTTGTATCACAGTGTTGATTTTTTCCCCCTTAAAATTAAAAATAAGATACATTTTTTTAATTTTTTTTTTTTTTCATGAAAGTTATCGCAATATATTTTTCTTCTCATAGTTTCAAGTGTGATCAAAGCCTGAAGGTTGGAAGCTTTTTTTGTTGTTGGAATGAAAATGGAATCACAATGACATCTAATGGTCAATAGTAGTATAGCAGCTCACATGAAAATATGAATATTCTATTATTTACTACTAGATATTCCTTGACAGTACTTCATCGTTTTTTTGTCCACTTTGACCATTTGTAATTAAAAGTTAAGTTAAAATTAGGACTTTGGACTCTCTTAACCATTCTGCCATTTGATTAATAGCAAATGCTCCCCTCAAAACCATCACTGTACCCCTACTCTTTACTAAATTGAACTTCCTTATTCACTTGATGTAAATGCTGAATTAGCCTAAAGAACTAAAAATAAAAGTTAGGTTAGCCAAAACAGCTAGCATGTAGCTGAAAAAATAGCTAAACTCTAAAATAGCCCAAAAAATTTAGTAAATTCCAAAATAGTTCTAGAAGTGAGCACAAAGCTAACTTTTAAAACTTTTAAACTGTAACTTTTTAGCATAATTATGAATAATAAAAAGGCAGAAATATTATTCTAGAATAAATCAACTTAAATAACTTTCAATATTTTACTCCCCATAAAAATATGTTTTGTCAAAATTGTACTAGTTATAAATGAGCGCAAGATAACATCGAGCCATTAATAACAAAAAATGATCTTGACTTTAACACATACCCTAAGTTAAACAGCATCCAAAAGCTAAAATAATTTACAAAAACCGTTGGACTGGACAGTTTCATTTCAAAGAAATTAGAAAATGATCATCTTAAAAAAAAATGTTGCTACAAATTAGTTTGAATATTTTAACGATTTAACTGGTTGTCTTGTGTTCTTCTTTTATTTTGATTGTTTTTTATCATTGTGTCTCCTGGGACTTCTTTTATTGGTCTTAAATTTTGCCAGACCACAGTTGAAAATAAGAATTTTTTTTCTTAATCTGTCTCGTCTGGATAATTAAAGGTTAAATACAATAAAATAATTTTTAATAATTGTCAAATCTTTTTCTGCTTGTNNNTGTGGTTTATCACCGTGGTATATCAGTTTTTAATGCACACCCAGCAGCCAATCAGAATCGAGTATTCACCCAGACCATGGTATAAGTTCTGTTATTCCAATGAATGAGATTTTTTTTTTTTCCAACCTTCTGAATATTTCTTTAAATTTCTCTTTTCAATTTGACATTTTTAACACTCAAACTGCTACAGATTTTTGTATTAGTTTAATCTCATAAAATGTTCTTTTCCAGATCACGCCTGGCTCAGCTCTGAAGATGGGAGATCATGTTCACTGCATATCCTGCATTAACCAGAGGTGCACGGTCAGACCTGAACCTGGAATCTCTTGTGACCTTATGACCTGCCCGCAGGTGTGTGGCGCGGTGTTTCACTCCTGTAAAGTGGTCGAGCACAAACATCTGTGTCAGCTGATGAAGGTCCCATGCCTTAACAGAGGCTATGGCTGCCCAGCCACCCTGACCCGCAACCAGATGTACGCACACTTGGAAGTGTGCCCCGCCGGAGTTGTGTGTTGCACAATGGAGTGGAACCGATGGCCCGTTAGCTGCTTGGACTACACTTCTTATGAGAGCTTGAGCCGCGGGGTGGAAGAGGCGGAGCAGCTGGACATGATGCTTGCCCTTCAGGATCAGCAAACCCTCCTGGAGTCTTTGAAGCTAATCGCCATGGCCCCCTCCGCCCAAGGAGAGTCTCAGGTGTCTGTCAGTAAGGAGAACAAATCAAAAGCATCAGCTCTTGAAGCCCCACAACCTCATGCGGCTCGCTCTGCGAAAGAGAAAATCGCCAGCGGAATTAACGGTTTAAACGAGGATCACTTCAGTAAACTCTATGAGGCAACAGTTGAGACGGCGAGGAGTTTAGCTGCAGCTTTGGACTTTGTCAGCAACGCCAATTGTGGGGAAAGAAGTCCAGGGGGGGTGAGGAGTGACCCGAGTAGCAACGCGGACCTTCAGAATCAAACGAAGGACCCAACGTTAAAAGCGGGCCGGGATTTACAGGAGAAAAACGAACGGCAAAGTTTTTGCTCGAGCTGTTTGAGTGAAAACGGTTCTCCGCCTGAGACGGACGCCGGCCATCAAAACACTGCCAACGGACCGTCCTCAGGGGAAACGGAAGTACAAAGTAGAGATGCTCGTGATCCTCAGGGGTTTGAAGAGCCCGCTCTTCATGTAAGTCAGGGTGCATCACAGAGGGCTGGTCATGTGGTCCTGGACGGGAGGGGGCTGGGTTTTTTAGACAGCGTTGGGTCTGAGAGGACCTTTCATAGCAAGCAGCTTTTTAGGGGCCACGGTCAGTTTCTATTACCCAATGGAAGGATGGCTATCTCTCAGGACAGATCACTTTATAGATCACAAGCCACAATGGAGGACAAAGGAGTGGATACCTCGGATCTGGAGCAGGATGAAGACCCCATGGGTCTGGGGGAGATCGATCTGATCACTGCAGCTCTGCTCTTCTGTTTGGAAGAATCCAGAGAGTGTCGAAGGATCTCAGACACGGTCTACGTTGATGGTTACCGGGTTGATTTTGGCACACAGACTTTTACTTTCCCGGCAGCAATCTTGGTGACCAATACCAGGGTGGGGGACATGGCCTCTGCGTCCGCCTGCGACCACGCCGCCCCGCAGCACACCTACCCCAGCCCTTTCCGCACCCTCCGCCTCGGCCTGGTCTTAGAGGCTCTGAAGGTCGAGGTCGTCCCGCACAACCATTACCTCCCCTCCAACCCGCGCTACCAGACCATGTTCCCCTTCGTCTGCGGTCAGTCATTTCGCAGGGACCAGTTTTCCTCCCATTTCAGGAATGTCCACGGTGACATCCACGCGGGGCTCAACGGCTGGATGGAGCATCGCTGCCCCCTGGCGTACTACGGCTGCACCTTTTCCCAGCGGAGGTTTTACCCCTCCTGCCAGGGGGCCAAGGTGGTTCACGACCGACAGCTGAAGGCCTTTGGGGTCCAACCTCACGTAAACGTTCAACTTTGCAGTGACTTGCAGGCAGACCAGTTGAGCAGGCTGCCCATTGAGATTCTGTGGCACATAGCTGGATTCCTGGACAGTTTCAGCTTGTGTCAGCTGTCGCTGGTGTCACGGATGATGAGGGAGGTGTGTGGCAGCCTCCTCCAAAGCAGGGGGATAGTGGAGCTGCAGTGGGAGCAAAGACCATGTCCCGGTGGCCATGGCACGGTGTCATGGCAGATTAAGAACAAGGTGAGTAAAATCAATCGGGAGTAGATAAGTGCTGCCACAAACGATTATTTTAATAGTCAACTGATCACTGATTATTTGTTATGATTAGTCGACTAATCGGGTCATGTGCAAACTGGATGTAAAGTACACATCTTAACCGTCATTCCATCAAAAACTGGATATATAACTCAGGTGACAAAGTCAAGGCCGGTAATTCTATCCGGCCCTCCAGATCATTTTATTTTATTGTTATTAATGGCCTGATGTTATCTTAAGCTTATTTCTGACTTGTATAATTTTGAGAAAATATATTTTTATGGAGAGTAAAACATTTAAAGTTATTTCATTTAAGTTGATTTATTCTGAAATAATATTATTGCCTTTTTATTATTCATAATTATGTTAAAAAGTTATGGTTTTAAAAGTTGGCATTTTGCTAGCTTTTTGGATTATTTTGGAATTTACTAAATTTTTTGGGCTATTTTAGAGTTTAGCTAATATTTCAGCTACATGCTAGGTGTTGTTGCTAATGTAGGCTTTTTTTTGTTTTTTAGACTGTTTTTTGAGTTTAGCAAAAAATGTCTGCTAAATATTAGCTGTTAATTTAGGAATTTTTAACTTTTTTGGCTGTGTTTGAGTTTTGTTATTTTTTAGCTACATGCTAACTGTTTTGACTAACCTAAGTTTTTTTGCTTTTTTTAGGCTAATTTGGCATTTAGCTAATATTTTAGCTAGCTATCAGCTTCAGCGTTTTCAGCTATCAATTTCAGCATCTTCAGCTATCAGCACTAGGATCTTCAGCAGCCAATTTCAGCTTACAGTATTCTCACTAGCATTATTGGAGGTAATGCTATAAATCTAGTTCATAATTATGTTAATAAGTTTTTAAACATTTAAAACTTTAGTTTTAGAGTGTTCCCTAAAAGTTTCTCCTTTTCGGCCCATGACCTAAGGTGTGTTTTAGATTTTGGCCCCCTGTGCGATTGAGTTTGACACCTCTGATATATAGCATTACCTGCGATAATGATAATGCGAATGCTGTAAGCTGAATTTGACCGCTGAAGATGCTAGTTCCGATAGCGGAAAATGCTGAAATTGATAACTTAAAACGCACAAGCTAATAGCTGCAGTTGTTACAAGCGAGTATCTGAGAGCTCGGATACTCGCAATCTGCTCCTGATAATTCGAGTAAGTGACGTCTAAGATCACTGATTCGTGATCTTTATAAATATAGTAGAGTGTAGTAAAATATTATCTGGGAATTGAAGTATTTATTGCTCTGGAATGCAAAATAATGAACTGAAACAAAGCAGAAAAAGGAGCGATACTGTCACTGTTGGCAATCAAATCGACACCTAAGCAACGATCAACATCTCTATTGCATAGAAACTATAATCGGCGGGTCTATTTTCCATTTGAACGTGACGACTTTTTTTGTCCGCCGTCACAGGTGTGGAGATTCAGCACCGCCTTCAGCCCTGTGTCATCATGGGGTTTCACAGACATCCCCAGCATGTCCACTCACCTTAAGAAGTGCCACTTCAACGTAGTTGAACAGAAGACTGAGCCGGTCCCCCTCCCCGCCATGTGCACCGCCCGCGATGGACTCTCGCTGCGTCGGGTCCTTCGCCACGTCAACACCTGACCTCTCCCCACCGCACGAGACTCGCTGCGGATGGACGATGCAATCAAATCATTTATTTTAGAAAAATAAGTTCAATCTTTTATACACTTGATCTTGAAGAAGCCTTAATGAAATAACACTAAACTTGCCAGGACGGTTGTTGTGAATGTTTAATTAAAAAAATTGCTAAGTGTTTGTGCTGAAAATGCACCTTTTGTTCTGGTGAGATCAAATATATCTTGTTGAATATGCACTATAGACTTATATATATCCATGTATTTGAAATGTCCTCACGGTTTTGCTTTGCAGTCGTATCCATGGGAACCAGCAGCGTTGTTTATTTGTACCTGAAGTTATACCAGCACTTTAAAAGATAACTCGCTCCTCTTTCAGAGTTGATCAGTGATCCTGATCTTCAGTGTTCGATTCCTGTAAGGAGCTCACTCCAGTGTGAAGCTGTTGTCTAGTTTTATTAGTTATTTAGAACAGCACTCACTATGTTTGTTCAATGATGCATCTAATTTTCTACCAATTAATAAAGTCTGTACTTCCTTTGTATTCATGTTTGTTTTTAAATGTTTTCAGTCTTTGATCTTCGTTCATATATTAATTTACGAACTCCAACTTTCCATCACTGAACATAACGCAATCCCCGAAAAACTGATCAATTTTCTCCTCAAAAAGAGCATTTTTTTATTGAGTCGAATGTTAAGAAGCTAGCTTGTACGCCACACGTGTCAAAGTCATGGCCCGAGGGCCGGATCCGGCCCTCCAGATCATTTTATTTTATTGTTATTTATAGCCCAATGTCATCTTGCGCTTTTTTCGAACTTGTATAATTTTGACAAAATATATTTTTATGGAGAGTAAAATATTTAAAGTTATTTAAGGTTTAAGTTGATTTATTCTGGAATAAATTTCCTGCTTGTTTTTATTCAAAGTTAAGTTAAAAAGTTAGTTTTCTAAATTTAGTTTCAGTGTGTTCAATAAATGTTTGAGTGGAGCAGCTTGTGGCCTGCTGTTGTAGCTTTTGTCACAACTACAAACTTTTTCAAACCATTTTTTTCGTCTGCTTCTGATTCACAATGATTTGAATAAAAAAATACCCAGAAATTCAATTTTAAGTTTAATAATCTCTGAATATGTCTTAAATCGTCATGAAAAAAGATAGAAGAACATGTTAAAAACACCAAAAACAATTTTCATTGGAGTGGGTCTTTAAAGGGTAACCAATCAGGGAAGTTGGAGGCTGACTCCGCCCACAGCTTAAATTTGAAATCCAGTCAGAGGGGCGGGGCTTGGGGGCTGGACTGTTGTAGTGGAACTGTAGATCATGATGTGGGACTTTAATGGTTTGACCAATCACAAAATTCAAATGTAATACCTCATTTCAACCTGCGGGGGGCAGTACATAGACAGTTTTTGACGATATTTTTAAGAACTAAACAAGTTTATTTTAATAAAACCCTTTTCACGTGATGTTTTGCATCGCCGGTCAAGTGCAGAGTAGCTTCTTTATAGTTTAGAACTTCAAAGCTGACAGCTGAACACTGTTTAAAGCAATAAATACGTAATTAATAAAAGTTTACCTAACCAATTCTAACTGAAATTTGTACAATTTTTATTTTGTAAATGTCCTTCCTGGTTGTATTTATCCTGGGAAGCGATTAAAATGTGTTTGGGCAGTGGCGTGCGTCTTCGCTGAAGGTATTAAATGTGGCTAACATGAATTTCTATTGGCTTTTGGGTTGATCACACTAAAAATAGGTGCAAATAACACTATAGAAACAAAATAGAACTCGTTAGAATAATATCTGCTGAAATGAAAAGTTTATATCTTCAATAAAACATCAAATATTAGAAGATTATTCAAATTTGTATACAGATTTTTGAACAATCTAAGAGAGGAAATGAAAATACAGTTCAGCAGGACATTCATTAAATAAATATTGTACATTTTTCTGTTGAAATTGGTAAGGTTACATTTTATTATTTATGTAAAATGTATCAAACAGCATTCAGCCGTCAGCTTTGCCAGAAGTAACTATTTACTCTTTCGGCCCTGTCGCCATTTTGTCTGAAGTCACAGAGAAAAGAGTCAATTTGTCAAATTTTGGTACCAACAGACAATGTTTTCAAAGCCACATTTATAGAGATCAGACACCAAAGAAGTTGATTTAGGGTTTGGTTAGCCTTTAAAACCCAATTCGTAGGTGTGGTAAATGGATAAAATAATCGAAACTGGAATATCACGATTTTTTTTTTCTAAAGAAAACAGTCAATTAAAAGGTTAACAATAGTAAACTCACCTCAAGTCTATGTCTAAGCTGTAGCTTAATTTTAGATCATTAACAGTCAGCATTAATGTATTCATCAATAAAATATATACTCCACAAAACTGTATGAAATTAAAAGTGTCACAAAATCACAGGAGAACATTTTCAGAATTTCAAGATTATCGTGAATCTGTGCAGCAGTTATACACAGCACAACTTTTATTTGATTAAATATATATATGTATATACATATTGTTTACACTGATTTGAATTTTTTTGCTGTTTTGGGTAAACTTTTTAGTGGTATGTTTAGTTTGTTTTCCTCCAGAAGCCTGTTTCTAGGAAGAGTTTGTCCAGTTCCTGTGATTGGAGAGAATGGTTGTTTCTACAAAAAAAAAAAAAAAAACAACAAAAAAAACCCACCAAGCAGGTCTTCATGTCTGACTAGACCACACCTACTTTACATAGTCTAGTGTGGCAGCAGCAGATAACCCCGTCCATTCAGACAGGAACCAGTAAGAATACTGGTAGGTAAATCAGTTTATTGTGAGAGTTTTCGCCTTAACTTCTTTAATTATTTGCTTTTTCTTTTGATTCAGAAGAGCTTTAACAAATGGCTGAATACAAAGTCAGCGTGACAACAGGCGGCATGCAGCATGCTGGGACTTTGGACAACATCTTCATCGTTCTGTTTGGCTCTGAGGGGCAGAGTGAGCGCGCTCGGCTGGACAACTCTGGCATCGACTTCAAATCGGGGACGGCAAGTCAAATCCTGTCTTGATCCCTTCATATTTGTTTAGGTTTGAGTTGACACTTTACGTTTATTGATTTTTTTTGTGCTCAGACGAGGACTTACAGTGTGAAAAGCGTCTCTTCTCTGGGGAAGCTCCTGCTGCTCAAAGTGGAGAAGGATTCCTTCCTTCATCTCCTGGATGATAGCTGGTATTGCTCCAAAGTAGAGGTGATGACTCCTGAGGGAGAAGAGATTGCTTTTCCCTGCTACAGATGGATTTCCAGCGGTGAGGAAATACAGCTGAGAGGAGGAAAAGGTCGGTTAACTATTAGAACAATTTTATCTATAAAATGAAGAGTTTTAACGTTTATTCACCTTTTAGCCTTAAAGGTTTTTGAGGAGGAGCATCCTCTGCTGATCGACCACCGCAACAAAGAGCTAACATTGAAAAAGAGTTTGTACCAGTAAGTTTCGTTGCAGCAGCAATGCATTAATGCAGAGTGCTTTTCAAATGATGTCTTGTTTGAATTCTTTTGCAGATGGGCAGTTGTAGATAAGAAGCTGCCCCGCCGCATTCACTTCACAGACATATCGGAGCTCCCGGCTGAGCTGCAGCCCTCTCAGCTCAGAATAGATGAAATACGGCATTCAAAAAGAAAAATGTAAGGAATTCACAGGTGATCTGCTCTGCGTTTTGAGGTATTTGTAAATTAGTGTTCTTTTCCAACCAGCAAGGTCAAGTGAGACCCATGTGGTTTAAAAGTGGGCAGAAATTTGGGCCCTGAATGGGTTTGTCCACAGTCTCCATGGTGGCCACACCTGTGTTTGTCCACATTGGCTTAAGTGGCAACTCAGTGTAGCATGCTAGTGAGCTCCACTGTATTGAGCTAATGAGCTCAGCTGTAGTGAGCTACTAAGCTTAGTGGTATTGAGCTAGCGAGCTACACTGTATGGAGCTCTGATGTAGCATGCTAGTGAGCTCATTTGTAGCATGCTTCGCTGTATCAACCTTGCAAACTCCGCTGTATGGAGCTAGCAAGCTTGGCTGTACCGAGCTCTGCTGTCTCGGGCTAGCGAGCTCTGCATTATCCAGCTCTGCTGTAGAGAGCTAGCAAGCTCCACTGTAGCGAGCTAGCTAGCTCTGGTTTACGAGCTCTGTTGTAGCGAGCTAGCAAGCTCTGCTGTATCAAGCTCTGTTTAGCGAGATCTGCTGTAGTTATCTAGCAAGCCCAACTGTATCGAGCTCCGTTTTATCGAGCTATGCTGTAGCTAGCTAGCGAGCTCTGCTTTATCGAGCTCTTTTGTAGCGAGCTCCACTGTAGCTAGCTAGCGAGCTCTGCTTTATCGAGCTAGCAAGATTTGCTGTATCAAGCAAGCTCCACTATAGCGAGCTCTTGTGTATTGAGCTAGTGAGCTCCTCTTTAGCGAGCTAGCTTGATCCATTTTATCGAGCTCTGCTGTAGCGTGCTAGCAAGCTCCACTGTATCAAGCTAGCGAGCTCTGTTGTAGCGAGCTAGCAAGCTCCACTGTATCGAGCTCTGTTTTATCGAGCTCTACTGTAGCTAGCTAGCAAGTTCTGCTGTATCAAGCTAGCGACCTCCTCTTTAGCGAGCTCCATTTTATTGAGCTCTGCTGTTGCGAGCTAGCAAGCTCCACTATATCAAGCTAACGAGCTCTGCTTTATCGAGCTAGCAAGATTTGCTGTATCAAGCTAGCGAGCTCCACTATGGCGAGCTCTTGTGTATTGAGCTAGCGAGCTCCTCTTTAACGAGCTAGCGAGCTCCATTTTATCGAGCTCCACTGTATCAAGCTAGCGAGCTCTGCTGTATAGCTCTTTTGTAGTGGGCTAGCAAGCTTCACTGTATCGAGATCTGTTTTATTGAGCTCTGGTGTATCAAGCTAGCGACCTCCTCTTTAGCGAGCTCCGTTTTATTGAGCTCTGCTGTAGCTCACTTACGAGCTCCACTGTATCAAGCTAGTGAGCTCTCCTGTAGTGAGCTCTGCTGTCCACCGGGCGGCTGACTGACTGCTGACTTAAGCCATTGTGGACAAACACAGGTGGGGCCAAATTTTCTGCCACTTTTAAACCTTATGGGGCCCACTCGGCCTTGCTGGCTGGGTTGTTTCACTTATTTTTCAGGAATGTTGAACTGATGTTTAAGGGATTGGCGGGATCTTGTAAAGAGTGGAAAAGCATTGAAGATCTGGAAAAAGTTTTCAGGTCCAGAAAGACTTCTATGTCCGGTAAACGTTGATTTCCTTTAGCCAAACACATTCCTAAAGATTTGTCTTGTTTTAGAATTTTTATTTTATCTTAGAAAACATTAAATAAACATTTTAAAAAAGTGTATGGAAGAAGAAACTTCTTTATTTGCATGCTGAAAAGAATGTACTATTTTATCAAAAGTATTTTGAAATAACCGATGATTTTTCCGCGCTGCTACTTCATTTCCAGAGTATGTGTCCAAACACTGGAAAGAGGACGACTTTTTTGGATATCAGTTTCTAAATGCAACAAATCCCAATGTGATCAAACGCTGCAGAAAACTTCCACCAAACTTTCCAGTCACAGAGGAGATGGTGAAGCCTTGTCTGCCGAATGGATTCACACTGAAGGAGGAAATGGAGGTATGAGAGGGGAAGATTTCCACAAAACCGATATCCACCGGTTTGAATTTTATTAGCTGCTTCTGCTCTTTTAGTAAGTTTTTTTTATTAATTTAAACTAAAAACAAGTTATTTCTTACTGATTGATAGAGGTATCTGAACACATTGTGCTTCCATGTCCTCTTTTCTTCATTCCAAGGAGTACCTCAGGGCTCATTTATAGGATTTTTTTTTTTTACCTCTATGTTTTTTGTGAACTAACTTGATAAATGTATGTACTGGTGACAGTACCATGATAGTTATGCAGTAAAGATTTTTACTTTTACTTTACTTAGTAAACGAGACCTCAATCTGAAAGTTTAAAGTTAAATGTTATATGGAAATCTTATGACGTTTTCCTCCAACACAGAAAGGCAATATTTTCCTGTGTGACCAGAGAATAATGGAGGGAATTCCAACAAGAGTGAAGGATGGGAATCCTCTACACATGACGGCCGGTTTATGTCTGTTCTACATGAACCCTGAGGGGAAACTCATGCCTCTTGCAATACAAGTACGTGCTTTATGCTAAATTACCCCCACTTGAAACATTTTCTACTTTTGCAGCTATAAAACGTGTTTTCTTTTCTCAGCTGAACCAAAAAGCTTCAGCGGAGAACCCCGTTTTTCTGCCTACAGACCCAGAGAAGGACTGGCTTCTGGCCAAACTGTTTTTCAAAAGTGCAGATCTGGTGGAATGTGAGGTCGTCCATCACCTTTTGATCACTCACTTTCTGTCAGAAGTCTTTGCTGTTGCGACTCTGCGCTGCTTCCCAACCATTCATCCTCTTTACAAGGTGATCTGAGAAGATTCTAGTTAAACTCCTTTTCACATGATTTTACTGTTTTTGAATGATTTTTCTCCAATCATACAGTTGCTGATCCCACATTTTCGGTTCACGCTGCACATAAACATCATGGGCCGTGAGGCTCTTTTGGGACCTGATGGAGCTCTTTGCACGGTAAATTTAAAATTCTCTATTAACAAATACAACTAAAGCTAGACGAAAGTTCAACGCTGCATCAAGGTAGCAAATGCCGCTTTAGCATGCTAGTGAGCTCTGTAGCATGAACACGCTAAACGCCCATTCTTAAACATACCAATGATAGTTGGCACTTGCAAAGTCAAGTGGGTCCCTTATGGTTTAAAAGTGGCAGAAAATGTTGGCCCTGCATGGGTTTGTCCATAGATTCTGTGGTGGCCCATCTGTGTTTGCACTCCACATTGGCTTAAATGGACACTCATAAGTAGGCTGCCGCCTGGTGGACAGCATAGCGTGCTAGCAAACTCCCCTGTAGCGTATTAGCGAGCTCCACTGTAGTGAGCAGTGTTTTATCGAGTTAGGGAGCTCTGTTGTATCGAGCTAGCAACTTCACCTGTAGCAAGCTAGCTAGCTCCGCTTTAGCATGATAGCGAGCTCCTCTGTAGGTAGCTACTCTTTAGCAAGCTAGCTAGCTCCGTTTTAGCTTGATAGCTAGCCCCTCTGTAGGTAGCTACTCTTTAGCAAGCTAGCTAGCTCCGCTTTAGCATGATAGCGAGCTCCTCTGCAAGTAGCTACTCTTTAGCAAGCTAGCTAGCTCCGCTTTAGCATGATAGCTAGCTCCTCTGTAGGTAGCTACTCTTTAGCAAGCTAGCTAGCTCCGCTTTAGCATGATAGCGAGCTCCTCTGTAGGTAGCTACTCTTTAGCAAGCTAGCTAGCTCCGCTCTGTCAAGTTTTTGAGCACATTCAATGGTATTTTGTATACAGAGCCCCAAAAACTTGCATAGCTACATAAAAAATGAGAGACTTTTGAATACACAAGCCCAAAATACACTTTTTATTGGAAGTGTCCGCTTGTGTGATTGTAGCTAGATAATTACCATGTTTGAATCAATGACCACCAGAGTTCATTTGGACTGGAGGGACTTCTGGAGCTCATGGGAAGAGCTCTGTCAGAAGTGACCTACAGCTCCCTCTGCCTGCCAGAGAACATCACTGCAAGAGGACTGGAATCCATCCCAAACTTCTACTACAGAGACGACGCTTTAAAGCTGTGGAACATCATTGAAAGGTTATTTTAAGATAAATGTTTTAGTAAAAATGTTCCCAAATAGCCAAACATAAACCAACTCTTTTTTTTTTTATTAGCTTTGTGAGGTCGGTGGTGAAGGACTATTACCCCTCAGACGACGCCGTTTGTAAAGACACTGAGCTGCAGGAGTGGATCTGTGAGATTTTTACACAAGGCTTCCTGGAAAACAAACAATCAGGTGAGCAGAGAAAACAAACGTCCAACTGAATGATAAATGCTGGTGAAAGAATAACAAAGAGTTTGGCTGACAGGAGTTCCAGCATCTTTCCACACTGTGGAGGAGGTGGTGAAGTTTGTCACTATGGTGATTTTTACCGCATCCGTTCAGCACGCTGCAGTTAATAACGGTCAGGTGGGGAAATATTGATTAAAAATTGGTTAAAAAATGTCAGAAACAGTCAAGAAAAATGGACAAAAAGTCTAATAAAATGCTAAAAATCCTCCATTTCAGTTTGATTTCCACTCCTGGATCCCCAACGGCTCACTCCAGTTACAAAAACCTCCCCCCACCTCTAAGGGACAGTCCAGAATGAACTCGCTCCTCGAGGCCTTTCCAAATATCGGAGACACTGTGAAGTTTGCAGCGATGTTCTGGATGCTCTCCGATACGTACACGGATATGGTAAGTTTAGCGTCTCAATCAAATTATTTCTACGACTTTGGAAAATTCTGTGAAAATCTTCTCTGTGGTTCTGACAGGTTCCCTTGGGTGAATACCCCGAGGAAAGATTCAGCGAGCCTCATCTGAAGCAGATGATTAAAGACTTTCAAGCCGAGCTGTCCTATCTAAGCGAAGAAATTTCATTAAGAAACTCTAAGCTTCCAGTTCCCTATGCATATCTGAACCCCAAACAAGTAGAGAACAGTGTGGCGGTTTGAGGAACACGGACACCAGCAGCAAACGTGATTCCACTTAAGTGTGTTTTAATGCTGGGAATGTCAATATACAGCAATCAGAGGACTAACTCCCCCCTGAACTGTAAAGTATTTCTTCCAAAGGTTTGTCCTTATAGTTAAAGGAAATTAAAAGTAATAGTAAAATATTTCCAAAGATGTTTTTCCCTCTCTAATTATTCTTTGATGGATTATGAAAATATTCCCAGTGATCTTTAATCGTTATTCAGTTATTTTAGCCAAAATAAAAAAAACTTATAAGTTTCAGACCGGCAGTAGTTTATTAAAAAGTTATGGGCGGAGCAACCCCGCCCCCTTACCCGTTGCTGAGAGCTTGGGGAGGGGAGTTTAGCATCCTTTCTGCATCACAAGTAAGCTCCTTTTCTAAGCTTTTTTTCTGTTCCTGATTCACAATAATTTGAATTAAAAAATATTCTGAAATGCAATTTTGAGCACAATTTTGATCGGAGTGGGTCTTAAATTACTTTCTTGGAGAGATTGGTGTGAATATATTATGTTATTTTGTGTTTGTTGATGCCATGTTTGGCTTAAATAAATTAAATATGATAAATTTGAACAACTTTACTGGCTTTTTAACTGAGTTTGGTCTTACATAAAGACATAAGTGTCATTAGGACTGAACATGCATGCCTGGATGATAATCAGAACTCTGGGGATTGTAGTACTACAAGGTGACATCACAGATGTAGAGCACAGATACCTTGAAATACCACAGGCTAATGGGAACCATAAAGAAGCCACAAGGAAAGCAACAACTGCCAAACACCTACACAAAGTAAAGCAAGAACAGAGAACATTTGACTTATTTTTGCATTACTATTAAGCTTTTGTTTTTGGGAATGGTATTAAACATAAATGTCCTAATTCACTTAATTTTTGGTCTAATAAAACACACATCCACATAGTGATTAAAACGTTTTTTATAAACAGAATAGTTTTTTGGGTTACAGAATTTTTGACAGAGTGAGCCATCTTTCTTTTTATTCAGTCTTTGCAGACGGTGAAAGCCAAAACAACGCTATTTTTAGCTCGCGGTTCACAGCCTCCAGGACAGTTCACAAAAGGGGAGAATATTAAGATTACCACTCCAACGTCACATTCAGTACAGACTTCCACCATGCTATTCAGGTTCGGTGTCGTTCTCTCTCCAGAGTCTTCGGACGTGGAACTTTTAGTTTCGGGCTCGCGTGAAGAAATGGGCCACTGGGACCCGAGCGGAGCGGTACAGATGAAGGCTTCGCTCAAAATCCCGTCACCTGACGAGCCGTGTCTATGGATCGGAGAGGTGGAGCTGGCGGAGCCGGTCAAAGATCCATTCTGGTTCAAGTTTATTCAAAGAGTCAAAGGCAATTATGTTTGGGAAGGTACAAAACACGCGATGTTTCCCAAAGCGACGTTATAAAGACCTTTTAAAAATCCGCCATTTTTACCTTAACTAGTGTAATGTGCAATTTTAACCACAAGAGGGCGACAAATTAACGTTTGTTATTTAGGATCTAATTTTCTTGACTTTAAAAACATTGCATAGTTGCATTTTCTGTTGCCTGGGGATATAAAATACAATTTGTTTTTCTCCTTCTAAATGTCACAAAATTGTCTTTGCCAGAGGGTGAAAATGTCTCAAAAATGCAGCAGATTACAGCGATGTTCATTATTTATTTGCTCCAGTGGTTTGAAACTCAGTGGATTGTGTTTTTAAATCAATTACAGCAGTAACTGACATGTAGAACAACCTTTAAAGGGGGATCAGCTTGCAAACCTGCAGAAAAGATGTCGTCTGTGTCCAGGTAGTGGTCCCAGCCACGACAGATGCTGCTCCTACGATGACAGGAACGTGGTGGATGGCGTGTACTGCCATCCGATTGATCACTGGATCGAGAAAACAGGACACACCGATGAGATGAAACACACCACGGACTTTTACTTCAGGGTGGCCGGTCAGATGGCCATGCATTTCTCCAGGTAGGTTGGTTCATTAAAGGAGAGTGGATTTTTGGAAGATGATGAAATTGTTTAGAAATCAGGTTTTTCTGCCTTACAAAAGTAATTAAAAAAGCAGGAAAACTTTTGTTTTTTTAATTATTATAATTATTTTTTTTAAGAAATTAAGTTACATCTGCATCCAACAGTAAACCCTCTTGAGGAGAAGTGGGATGTTTAAGGAAAACACTTTAACCATCTGTGGCTCATAATAGCATTAAAAAGATTAGGAGAATAAGGAGAAACCTTTCCTCTTTAAGTAGAAACAGTGACTGATCTTCAGGGCCTGAGGCAGGATGCATTAACTCACTCACACTTGAGAAGAAAAAGTCTTTAGAAGCTGTCAGGGCTTTAAAACAGGTTTGTCTGGAGTTGAAAAAGCCATTAAATAATTCAAGTTTTGGATCAAACTCTAACGATGTGGAATTATACTGTAAATAAACGTATTTTTATAGACAATATCTTAGCATAATAATACTAAACCACACATTTGCAGCCTTAAAACCACCTTAAGACCTCCCGGTGAACCTAAGATTAGACGGTTGCTTTCCTCTCCAGACCGCTCTGAAACAAACGTAACAATAAAAGACTCTGATTCAAAATCAATAAGTTCAAATGAAACGCAGGTTTTTTTTNNNTTTTTTTTAAAGGCCCAGTTATTGATCTCTCGGTTTCTATAACTCACAGCTTTGCTAGGAGTAGAAAAAATGAGTTGATGCAGGAAATCAAATTTATTTGATATCAAATGGAAACACTAAAATGTCAGGGATGGTGGTCCATGCATGTAGGAGACCTGAAGCAGATCGACTGAAACCTTCACACGTTTGATGGAAACAAAACAAAATTAAATTTAATAAAACGCTACCACAACCAAATACAAACCAACAAGATTCTTTGACTAAGAGAAACTCAAATTAAGTTTACGAAATAGCAAAAGGATGCAGCTTAGTGCAAGCTCAGTGCATAAAATATGAACTACATACTTTCTAAATTTTTTACTAAAAATGTTTCTTTTCTACTTATATTTTCAACACTTTGAGATATTTATTTCCTTTAATCTAGTAGTTTTAGGTATTTTAATGTTCAGAAAAAAAGTTTTTTTTTTTTTTTTTATGAATTGCAACCTTTTTTTTATTTTTTTTTTAGCTCAAGTCCCCATTTAGAGAAAAAACACCTGTAACAAAGTGGCTGAGGCGTTCGGATCCATGTGCAATAGTGTTTAATCACTGATCACAAAACCACTAGAGGCTCCCAAGAGAAAACTGCTCAGAATTATTTAGTTTGTAGCACAAACAAGACTTCGCACCAGGTTAAATACAATGGAGGTGATTACTAAACGGAGAACAGCTGATGGTTAGTCTGGGCTTAAGGAGCAGTGGCTGATGGGAGATGTAGTGTAAGGAGAGGAGGCCAGGTGAGATTCAAAGCTTGTATATTTTTTCGTATTTGCTAACACCTCAAGCTATGTTCAAACCATCCTCTGCACAACATGTTCAAGCAACCACTTTCAATAAAAAGTCTGTGTTCGGACTTCTAAACTCAAAATTTTCACGTTTTGCAAGATTCGCAAGATTTTACGATTGTTTTCAGGCTCTAAACCAGGGATGTCAAACTCGATCCCACAAGGGGTCAAAATTCTAAACACACTTAAGGTCGCGGGGCGAACAGGATAAACATTCATTGAACACTCTAAAAGTATTTTTTAAAACAGTATCTTTCAACATAATTATGAACTTGATATATAGCGATATGCTAGTGTGAATGCTGTAAGCTGAATTTAGCCACTGAAGATGCTAAAATTGATAGC
>NC_050535.1:9154524-9159761 GCF_002922805.2 Oryzias melastigma
TAAAAAAATAGCTAAACTTCAAAATAGCCTAAAAAACAAAAAAAGCCTAAATTAGCCAAAACAGCTAGTATGTAAATATAAGCTAAACTCCAAAATGGACTAAAAAAATAAATTAAAAAAAGCCTAGATTAGCCAAAACAGCTACCATGTAGCTGAAATATTAGCTAAACTCCAAAATAGCCTAAAAATCTTAGTAAATGCCCGAATAGTTCAAAATGCTAGAGGAATGCTAACTTTTTAACATAAATATGAATAATAAAAAGGCAGAATCTTTCATATAAAGATATGATTGCTACTAAACAAAAGAAAAGAAAGAAAAAGAGGAAGCCCCTCCCTCCCTACTTCTGCAGTGTGAACACCACATTTAAGAATCGGCGTCACATTCCCGGTGTGTTTGTAGCTTCAGTGTCATCCAGAAGTAGCAGGTTTGTATGAAAGTCTGCAGCTGATACCAAACAGGAGTTTACTGAAAACATTCAGAGACAGTTTGCATCATGAATGTTAATATCTGCATTTTTGTGGGTCACAAACACAGCAGCAGAACTGTTCCCAGTGAGCGAGCAGCTCGCATATGAATGAGCTGCAACCAAAGACCTCCCATGTCAACACCTGTGTTCTATCAGAGGCTTTTTAACCCGACTCTTCATAGGTTTCATGTCCGCCTCGCCCCACACACGCCTCTCTAACCCCTGCAGACGTTCAGACTTTTACTAAACTCCTAATTCGGCGGGGGAGGATCGTGATGCGAAGACTTCTGTACTTTTCAGCTTGAGGTGTTTCGAATTTAGAATTAACACTTAAGATCAAAGAGGAGGAACTGAATACGAGTCAGCAGGTTCACTTTTCAGAAGACGGGGTTTTAGTTCAGGAATAAATTAAAGGAAAAACATGCAAAGCTCTGGCGATCATGCAGAATAAATCCCTAAAAAGGACAGTTTTTGATGTTTAACCTTCAAAATGTCCGACTTTAGCTTAATACATACTGATAAATGCTCACTACATCGTGATCAGATCAATTAAACACTTGTCTTGCATTCAACCAAAACAAAAAATACCAGCATTGTGTGTAAATGTTACTTTTTCGCATAATTGAGTAAATTAAAAATGTGTCCCCAGGGTACTGCAGCGGGTGTGGCTGGGCAGCTGCCCCCGTCAGGTGGAGCACGTGACCATAAAGTTGAAGCACGAGCTGGGCATCACCGCCGTGATGAACTTCCAGACGGAGTGGGACGTGCTGAACAATTCGCACGGGTGCAGGCGCAACCCTGCAGAGGTCATGACCCCAGAGACCATGACGCACCTGTACCGGGACTCGGGTCTGGTGTACGTGTGGCTCCCCACGCCCGACATGAGCACGGAGGGTAAGGGCCGTCACACCTGTCGGATGGTTCTGCTCCTCCATCAGAGGGGTGATGAGTGTTGTTATCAGCCTGCGAAGCTCCTTTGAAATTCTAACTATCCTAAAAAAATGATCCAATTTAGAATCTGCAGATCGAACAGCATTCAGAAGGAGACAACGAAAGCTTCAGATTACCTACAATGATTTCCCTCAGCTATTATGTTGGAATTATTCATGCGGCTCAGTCCTTCAGACATTTGGTCTCACGCTTTCAGAGAGAATTTAAAGCAGCTGAAAAAAATACAGTTTGGAGATTTTGTTTTAGGACCTAAAAGCTTTGATATCCCTTAAATTAGGTTTAAAAAAAGATTTATCCAATGTTTTTCCTTCATCAATATATTTGAGTGAGTTTCTATGGATTTAAACCCAAGAAACATTCAAATAATAGCAATATTTATAAATAAAGCAATTATTTCAAAATAAAATTGGAGATGTACGATCTGCATCTTTTGTGAATATTTTTTAATTTTAAGATTTATTAAAATAAATAATAAAAAAGTATATAATAAAATAATAATAATATTAAAATTAGGGATGTACCGGTCCGATCACGTGATCGGAAATCAGGGCCGATCACGTGGTTGGGGACTCGGTCGGAATCGGACTCCTTTGTCCAATCAGGATCGGATATTTCATTTATTCTCATTATGATCAGAACTTTATGTTTCATCTTATCATTACGGATAAATACTCCACCAGAAGTCTGCATGTCATGAAAAGATCACAAAATGTCCTTACCAGAAAACGGCAGAAGCTCAAGCAGAATGCTAATGTAAACAAAGCTAGCTAAAAAGCTAACTTCCGGGACCAATAACACTTTTAAAAACGCTTTAAACTGACAACAAGTGTCTCTATTGGTTTGTCCTAACACAAACAACAACCTCTAAAGGCATTTCAACAGAAAAAAGTTATTGTTTCTTTTTAATGTGAAGCTCTTTGTGCTGCAGGCAGACGGCTACACAGCAGCTGCTAACTGCTACATGCTAGCGCCGTGATTTAACCCCTTAGGACCCGAGCTGTCCTTTGATATGCCTGTTTAATTTATCTGACAGAGAAATAACAGTTAAGAAAATTAACTACTGTGCTAATAAAACTGAAAATTTGATGTCTTAAGAACTTAAAAAAGAAGCACATAATCTTAAAAATAAATAAATAAAACTAATACATTAAAATGATATCAGCTTTTCATAAACACTCATCAAATTTGATACTAAAACAAAGTCATAATTTATTTTTAAGAATTTTAAATGAGGACAGGAATCACATTTGGTTAAAAATGTTCAATAGCTCTAAAGATATTAAAGCTAAAGTCACTAAACTTTCTCACATGACTAATTATCACTTATATAACAAGAAAAAATATATATTTTTTCTAGTTTATATTTTATCTATTTTTACTTGTTTATTAAAGCTACTTTACAGAAGTGTTCTATTTAAGTTTTTAATGATAAAATAAGGTTAATGAAATACAAATAAGGGACAACACTAATCTGTTTCTTAAATTTATTCACGTTTTAAATGTGTTTTAAAAGTATCGGATCGAGACTCGGTATCAGCAGATACACAAAATCAAATGACTCGGAATTGGATCGGACCCAAAAAAACCTGATCGGGACATCCCTAATTAAAATATATAGAAAGAAAAACTAACCAAAATATCAATATTTTTTTTATTCCTTAAAAGTCCCACTTCAATCATTTTTTGACCTATTCTAATAACATCCCTCTTTTGATTATGATAATGCTGTTTTTAGCTAAAATCTGAATACAGTGAGGAGAAAAAAAAGCATTTAATCAGTCACCAATTGTGCAAGTTATTTCACTTAAAAAGGGTCTGTAATTTCACCTATAAGAGACAAAATGAGAAAAAAATACATTTTTTTTTGTTAGAGTAGATCTTATACAATCACTATCTATTTTTTTCTTTATTAGATGTCCTCCTTATCCAATAATGAGATATCGGATTTACATTTTTCCACGTTAATCCGATTTATTTCATAGTTTCCATCTGACAACATTCTGGTGTAATCCCGATACTGAGCGTGGGACGGGACACCTGTTTAAAGGATCACCTCAACACAGATAAAAAGAAAAGAAAAGTCCTACATCTGCTCCTAGTGATAACACTTTCTACACGAGAGCGTCATATTTGTCAAAAGCAGCCTTTAAAAGGCCGCGCGGGTTTAATCTGGTGCAGCTCAGCAGGCTGGAAGTAGATTAAGTCGATGATTTTGCAGGATTAGTTAATAAAACTCTCTGCAGGTCGGATCCGGATGCTTCCTCAAGCGGTGTTCCTGCTCCACGGTCTGCTGCAGAACGGTCACACGGTGTACGTTCACTGCAACGCCGGAGTGGGCCGCTCCACCGCCGCCGTGTGCGGCCTCCTCATGTACGTGTTCGGCTGGACTTTGAGGAAAGTGCAGTACTTTGTTGCAGCTAAAAGGCCGGCGGTCTACATCGACGAGGACGCTTTGGTGCGAGCGCACGCAGACTTCGTGGAGAAGTTTGGACGCCGGCGTTTATCCGTCTCTTATCCTCAGACCTGAGGAGCTCGTCTTTTGCTCTTTTTAGAGAATACAATTCTTCATCAAGAAAGAGTTTATGTTTCTGTAGATTTGAGTGGCTCTAAAAAAGACTTTTTCTGACGTTTACTTTTATTAACGCCATTTACCACAAACAGTTCAATACTGTTGTTACTGTTGTGTGTTTATGTCCGTGGGGGGGCTCTGCTCAGACCTTTTCCTTTCATTTCTTGGCCATTAATCAATACAGAGTCAACAGAGGTGACATTTTGAAAGCGAGCCTTCTGCTGCTGCTGCGCCGACTGCCATGAATGGAAACAAGATGCAGAAAAAATGAAAAAGAAAAGAAAAAGATTAAAATGAGGTATCCTGTCCAGTGAGGTTTGTAATTTCTGCTGCATAGAAGGTTTAAGGATGAATTCTTCTTTTTTCAGTAAACAGCTGTTGATGCATCACTAAATATAATCTTCTTTTTAATCATTTTTTTCTGCTTTTTTCAAAGAATAAGGAGAGTAGCAAACTTTCCCAAAGAAACAAATCTATCGATAAAAATAACAAAAATGTGACAATATTTCTTTTAATACAAGACTCCAAGGAAGCTTTCAGTCTCTACTCTCAAATTAAATGCACTCATAATTAATAACACTGAAGAAAATAATAAAATACATTGATTGTTATCTGTATATATGTGTCCAAGTTTATATATAAATATACAAAATTGTTATTTTGCTGTTACTTTATTTGTTTTGTGTTCATATCACTCTGTATAAATAAAGACATTTTTGTATATTTAATTTGGCCTGAATAAGAGTGAAGGGGCTTGAACTTGATAAGCTTTTAGCTTCATTCAAAGCCCTTTTTACAAACTTTGAGCATGACAAAGTTTTCATTTAGTTTCACAATCTTTGGTATTAAAATCTTTGAAATTCTAACAAAATCATGTGTTTAGAGGACAGGATGTAAAAGAGAGTTTATCCGGCTGTGAGTGCAGAACAAGAGTCACTTTGGTTCAGCTGTCAAAACCCGGAAACTGTGTTTAAATGTAGTAAACGGCTTGGTGGTAGAAACTTAAACATTTAATAGATAAACTAAAATAGGACAAAAACGTCATGGAGAAATAAAGAAAGGAAACAGATGACCTGACGATGTAGAACTGAAAAGAAGACACTTTTAAACCCTGAAGAATTTTTTTTTTGTTTAAAGGTTAATAAAACTGAAACAAAAAAGTGTTTTTATTTCCTTCTCCAACTTTGAACCTCTGCCCTCAGAAATCCTGTTTACGTCCCTGTGGCCAGCGATGTCATGCTAGTATACCT
>NC_050535.1:9159808-9164136 GCF_002922805.2 Oryzias melastigma
CCAATCAGCAAGCAGGAATCGGGTCACGTGACCTCATTGTTGCCGCAGCATTTGATTACGGAATTTCAAGGTGGCTTTAAAATCCGGTTCATCCGCCATCAAATCATCAAAAATATGCAATAAATAACGTCAAAATGTATCAAGAACATCTTAATCTACCATAGTTTGATATTATTTCGAACGATATTTTCATGAATTTTTGATCCGTTACCGCGGCTACTCGTTCAGCATCGGCTGGTGCTTGGATCATGTTCAAACTTCAAAATTACCTTCTTTAATACAATAACAACATGCCTGTACCGGACATTTTAATGCCTGGGGTGTCGGACTATGTGTATTTTGATGTTAAAACTCACCTTCAACTTCGAATCATTAGAAAATCGGCAAAATGTGATGGATTTTCGCTGGGGAAAAAACAGAAAGTTCGGCTGCATTAATGAATTCAAGAAGGCCGCCTGACGCGCTAAATCGTGGAGAACTTGCCCCTTTGCGGGTTTTTAAGCATCGATGCGAACCTTCGCTGTGAAATTTTGATGACGTCATCGCGCCATGGGCCGAGAACGCAGGTAAATCGGGACTTCTCCAAGTGCCTAGCTTGGTGGTAGACACTTTAACATTTAATAAATAAATTAAAAATAGGACAAAAACCTCATGGAGAAATAAAGAGAGGAAATGCAGATGACCTGAAAAAGTAGAACTGAAAACCAGACACTTTTAAACACAGCAATTAACAAAAGTAATTAACGGAAATGAAAGCAGTAGTGTTTTAATGCTTTGAAAGTTTTACAAGTCTATAATAAAAGTGAACTCATGTTGACACTAAATTAACATTAAAAACATTAAACTTGTTTAAATTTTGACCAAAACAGGTGATGCAGCTAAATAGTTATCTCTTAGTACTTTATTTAATTTTTTTTTGTTAATTTCCATAATGTTTAAAGGTTAAAAAAACTAGAAACAAAGGTGTGATTTTATTTTCTTCTCCAACTTTGAACATCTGCCCTGAAAAATCCTGTTTACGTCCCTGTGGCCAGCGATGTCATGCTGGTATACCTCAAACTGATGATGTCATGCCCAAGCTGATGATGTCACCGTCTATGAATGCTTTCGTCCAATCAGCTGCAGGTGATGATGATGTCACCGTCTATGAATGCTTTCGTCCAATCAGCTACAGGTGATGATGATGTNACCTCAAACTGATGATGTCATGCCCAAGCTGATGATGTCACTGTCCATGAATGCTTTCGTCCAATCAGCTGCAGGTGATGATGATGTCACTGTCTATGAATGCTCTCGTCCAATCAGCTACAGGTGATGATGATGTCACCGCCTATGTGAATGTTTTCGTCCAATCAGCTACAAGTGATGATGATGTCACCGTCTATGTAAATGTTTTCGTCCAATCAGCTACAGGTGATGATGATGTCACAAAGAGCTAATCTTGTGACCTCATCAGACCAAGTCCTTATAGGTGGGTCACGACGTGTTGAAGCCGTTCTTTCGTTTGGAACAGCGATCACTGCTGGATCACTGCGCGATCACTCGGCGTTCCCCAGAACAGTCCGGAGGATTCTACGAAAGAGGATTTTTACCATTGTTGCTTAGATTTCAGCAAAAATGTCTCGGATCACAGAAAACCAAGTAGAGGAAGTTTCCCTTTGGGAAATTCTGCACACCAAAGCAGTTTCTTCGTTTGGTCTGAATGAGATCCGATCAATTCTGCGTCAGGTGGCAACAGCTTTTCAGAATCCCCAAAACACTCATGGAATTCTGACACCTGCAAGGATTCACCTGCTTGTTGGAAGAAACCAGGAACAGAAAGTTCTTTCTACAAAATTTAGTCGAGTTGGGGACTTTTCTGTGGATTCCTGCAGACATTTCAGGTGGTACATGGCTCCAGAGACACTACTGGGTTCTCGCGCCACTGAAACTGCCCATGTTTGGTCCCTTGCTTGCATTGTAGCTGAAATGTTTCTTGGATTTCCCTTCTACAACGGCTTTAGTCACTACGAGATGATCTGGAATATGACACAAACTCACGGTGACTTTCCAGATCATCTGTTGAATGCAGGATCCAAGACAAAAGACTTTTACTTCAGAGGTCACAACAACCAGTGGCTTCTGATGTCACCAAGAGAATACGGACGGAAGATCCCTAAAGATGTCAAGTTTGTCTCACCAGACGACTTCAGAAGACACCAGCAGAAGTCAGGAATCTGTTCCGAGACAGAACAGACACGTTTGGAACAGTTTCTTGACCTGTTCCTGCAAATGTTGGTGTTGGATCCTGCAAAACGAATTCCCCTTCATCGGGTGCTGCGACATCCATTTGTCGCAGGGAACAGGGATCTCCCAAGAAGCTCTGGAGGAAATTCCAAAATCCTAACAGGACAGCAACCTCCATCTTCAACAACAAAGACGGATGTTGTGGAAAGCAAAAAACTGCCCACAGTCTGGATCATTGGGTCGGGATATTACATCAATGGGGCTCATCATGCAGCAGACCAATGTTTTGGAGAAAACCTTGGTCTCAATGCTAAAGTCAACTGGATTGGAAGAGTCAACATGCGTTGGAGGGATGTCCTGACTCACTTTAACAGTGAGGTTTCTCAACAAAGGAGTTCTCCGGACATTTTAGTTCTCCATGTCGGCAGCAACGACTTGGGAAACTCAAATGTCTCGGATCTCTGCTTGGAGATGCTGAAGGACTTGAAACATCTTCAGGACACTTTCCCCAAGATGAAAATAGCTTACTCCTTAATTACTCCGAGATTGACATGGGGAAAATTCAATCCAATGAAAATGAATGAAGACAGATCCACGGTCAACAAAAACATTCAACTCAAGGCCAAATTATTCAATGGTGTCGTGATAGAGCATCCAAAACTGACACCATTCGAGGGCGATCTGTTCAAACCGGATGGAATCCAGTTCACCTCCAAAGGATTTGAGAAGTTTGTGAGCTCTATCCGTGACACCATCCACCAAACTCTCAAACAACGTTTTCCTAGAAGCCAATCCCAACCCCAGTCGGACGATAACACCCCATCTGTCCCACACGTCCATCACGGGCTGAAAAGAAAATCCTCGGAGAGACAGTCGTCTGGTCCAGAAAAGAAGAGAAAGATTTGTGAGGAAGAACAAAGGCCTGAAAACGAAAAGCCATCACTGAAGAGAAAGGACCGTTCAGAAGACCTCGAGTCCCCATCAAAAAAGAGGAAGGTCACTGGTGACAACGACATCCAGGACTGTGCTCTAGTCTCTGAGGGTAAGCCGCAGTCTGAAGGTGGTCTTCCAGATTCACCAGCAACTGTGACCCAACCTGAGAACACATCCGACTCTCCTGATGTGAGCTTACGACCGGACAGCCCACCAGCAACCCGACCACCTTACGTCTGGATCGTTGGCTCAAGTTACATTTCACAAGCACAGCTTGCAGCCGACGATTCATTCGGAAAACGTCTCAACTCCAAAGTGAAATGGATCGGAGTTCAAGACTCGGGCTGGAGGGCCGCTGTTGCTAAAGTCCATCAAACTGTTTTGAAAGAAGACGGTCCCCCTGAAGTTTTGGTCATCCATGCTGACGGCAACGAGTTAGAAAAAATTCCTCCAACTGTCATTGCAAGTCAGATGACGCAAGATCTGAAGTACCTGAAGGAAATGTACCCTCAGATGAAAACGGCTCTGTCCCTCATCATTCCGAGGAGAAACTGGGGTGTTGGAAATCCTGCTGTAATGGAGAAACACCGGACCTGTGTCAATGACATCATGAAGGGCTATGCTGACTTGTTCAATGTGGTGGTTGAACATAAAAATTTGGTTCCAGCTGATGAGAAAATCTATCAGCAGGATGGAGTACGTTTAACCCCCCAAGGGAATCAAGTGTTTCTCAAGAACATTAGCACTGCCATCAAGGAATGTCTCCAAGAAGAACAAGAATGGATGACCTATTCTCTGGACAGGCCTTTCAGCGAGAGAGATTTCCTAAAATGGCTGGAACAAACGCCCACATAAAACTGGTGATGAGCCAATGCAATCTCCTAGTTTTATGTTTTCTACTTAAAGTTATGGGTTTGTTCCAGTTTCTGTTTATTTGATACCAACATTAGGGCGGCCGTGGTGCAGTGGTAGGGCGGTTGACTCTTGATCGAAAGATTGCAAGTTCGATTCCCGCCTTGCCCGCCCATGTGTCGACATGTCCTTCGGCAAGAAACCTTACCTGTCTGAATTCGTCAGCGGATTGGATTGGATTGGATTGGGTCTGCGACTGTGTAGCGCTTTTTGCCTTCGAAGGAAAGTAGAAAGCGCTACACAAGTACACGCCATTT
>NC_050535.1:9164871-9177034 GCF_002922805.2 Oryzias melastigma
AAGACTAAGCCTCACTCTTTTGGCACAGCCTCCTCTGCACACTACGTCATCTGAGGGGATGCTGGAGACCACTGACTGGTAGAACGTGCACAAGCTGCAAGCAGATGTTGAAGCTGGATGTGGAGAGGAGGGTCTGCCTATCTCATTAAAATGCTAGCTCCAAAGATGGGTCAGAGAGCAATTCCTGGTTCCAGCCCAGGGTTCGCTATTTGTGAATTCAGATTGAAAATATATTTTGGATTAATTGGGGAAACAAACTCTGATTCACTTAAGGCTGACCAAATGTGTTCTGTCTGATTGACAAGCAGTTATGTGCCGCGCTCGGTGTGCATGCATCATTAAAAATAAGTTTTTTTTTCTTTTACTAATTCGGTATTTATCTAATATTTTATCTGATAATGTCGTAACTACTTTAGCTGTTTTTTTTTTTACTATTTTGACGTTTCAGCTGTTATATCGACATTATGCTAGCTTTTTCGACTATTTTGGCTGTTCTTACGTTTCTTTTGGCTATTTTTGAGTTTAGCAAATATTGAGGCTACATGTTAGCTTATTTGGCTAATTTGGGCGTCTTCATTTTTTTCTGCAAATTTGGAGTTTAGCTAATATTTTAGTTTAATGCTAGCTGTTTGGGCAAAATAATTTTTTTAACTGTTTTTTGTGCTAATTTGGCATTTACAGTAGTTACTATCTTAGCTTGCTATCAGCTTCAGCGTTTCTAGCTAATAGCGTAGGCGATTTCAGCTGCCAACTTGAGCATTTTCCGCTATCAGATTCAGCGTTCTTAGCTATTAATTTCAGCACCTTCAGCTATCAGCTCTAGCATCTTCATCAGCAAATTCAGCTTTTATAATTCACACTAGCACTATCACAGGTAATGCTATATATCTAGTTTGCATGGTTTCTTTGTTTTCTGTTGTTGATCTTGTTAAATAAAAAAATAAAATTGAATTGAATTTTAATTCACAAAACATTGTACATTGCTACGTTGTATAGTATTCAAAATGTCAAATTTTTGTGTTATGAGAAAAAAAAGACACACAACGTCCTAAAAATTGCCCTTTTTTCCTTTACAACAGTCTTTAATTTTTAGAACTGTAACTCAAAATGCGCTTTAACATTTCCACAGTTATCCATGCATCTTATAAAGTGAACTTTAATGCTCCGTTTTCAGTGTGAGTTAGCTCTACAGAGAGCTGCTGGCCCGTTTCAGCAAAATGCACCTTTTGTCCCCTGAGGTCCATAACAATGAGCAGGCTAATATATATATACCTGACATTTTTCACACAAACTGTTTACTGCCTTTAAATGCTGCAACTTCATATCCCAGTCAGAGGGTGTATTTCTTTCTGTAATTATTCTATCTGTGATTTTTCCTGCAGAACAAACTTTCATCTGTGTTTTGAGGAGCAAAATCTGCACATTTTTGAGAAAAAAAAGCACAATATTTATGCCAGGTAGATGATTTCAAATCACATAAGTTTAAATTTTAAAAAGCAGGGTAAAGTTTTACTTTTCTTCTCGCTGTAAAAATACATATGTTTTGATTAAATGTAAATAATCACAACCTTAATGCAGATGTGTCAAAGTCAAAGCACATGGGCCGGGTCGGGCCCTCCAGATCATTTTATTTTATTGGTATTAATGGGCCGATGTTATCTTGCGCTCATTTTTTTACAAGTATAATTTTGACAAAATATATTTTTATGGAGAGTAAAATAGTGAAAGTTATTTAAGGTTTAAGTTGATTTATTCTGGAATAATATTCCAGTTTTTTTATTATTCATAGTTATGTTAAAAAGTGGGCTGCACGGTGGCGCAGTGGTTAGCGCTCTTGCCTCACAGCGAGAAGGCCCTGGTTCGACTCCCGGCTGGGACCTTTCTGTGTGGAGTTTGCATGTTCTCCCCGTGCATGCGTGGGTTTTCACCGGGGACTCCGGCTTCGTCCCACCGTCCAAAAACATGCTTCATAGGTTAATTGGTGACTCTAAATTGCCCCTGGGTGTGAATGTGAGAGTGAATGTGTGTGATTGAGGCCCTGCGACGGACTGGCGACCTGTCCAGGGTGTACCCCGCCTTCGCCCATCAGCAGCCGGGATAGGCTCCGGCAACCCCGCGACCCCGAAAGGGAAGAAGTGGCCAAGGAGATGGATGGATGTTAAAAAGTTAAAAAGTTCTGCATTCTACTAGCTTTTTGGACTATTTTGGCATTTATTAAGATTTTTTTAAGCTATTTTGGAGTTTAGCTAATATTTCAGCTACATGCTAGCTTTTTTCGCTAATTTAGGCTTTTTTAGGGTGTTTTGTAAATGGGCTAATATTTACAAGCCAACTGTTTTGGCTAATATGGGCTTTTTTCATATTTTCAGGCTATTTTGAGGATTAGCTATTTTTTCAGCTACATGCTGCTAACTTAAGATTTTTTTTCTTTTCTTTTTAGTTTTTTAAGCTAATTAGGCCTTTAGCTAATATTTTAGTTGGCCATCAGCCTCTAGTGTTTTTAGTTACCAATTTCAGTATTTTCAAATTCAGCTTACAGCATTCACACTACCAGTATTGCAGGTATGTAGTTCATAATTATGTAAAAAAATTACAGTTTTGAAGTTTTAAAAACGTATCTTCAGTGTTCAATAAATCCTGTTCGGCCCGTGACCTAAGGTGCGTTTTGGATTTTGGCTCCTTGTGCGATTGAGTTTGACACCCCTCCTTATTGTTTTTGACTGATACCAGAGTTTCCAAAGAGCTGCAGCTGTAATTATTGCCTTCATTTCTGAAGCTCAGACTCTGCACTCAACCTCAGCACATTACTGTTCATCTCAGAATGAGCAGAGGTAAGTGAGTGGAAATGAGATTTGTTTGAAGTAAGTCATTTGCCTTGACAAGTTTCCACGTTTGCTGCGTGAGTGCACTACCTGGATTCCTGTACAAAATGCGTCCGTTTTGCTGCCTTTGTGTTGCCCGCACCCACCGCCGTTTGATCAGCGGGACGCTTTTCAAGGGAACAAAAGAGGGGGGTGTGGACCTTTCTGCAAAACAGTGATTAAAATTATACACTGTTGGACAAAAAAACTGCCATTTAACATCAAAAATTGTGCAAAATCATCATGCAAAATGCGAGAATGACTTGAAAATTGTACACTTTGCTTTAAAATCAATAAATCCATCCCCTGCAGCTCGTCTGGGGGGGGGCACAGTCTTTGCCTGGGTGCTACATTTCAGTCTATGATTAATTTTCTAAAGAGGAAATTAAAGTATCCAGACTCGCTTTGCCACGCTCTGTTACTTAGCTGAAAACTTAATTCAAGCAGGCTAATAATTTAACTGGTGAAAGTACTGGTTTATGAGTCGACGAGGAAAGCTATCAAGGAATTACAAAACTTTAATGAGCTTTTATAGAAAGCCTGGAGATTTTTGAAGGCAGGAAGAACATTTCTACTAGAAAGAAAAACATAAGGATTTCATAAGAGGCATTTGTGAGTCGGCTAAAGGGAATTTAAAGTGCAGACGATTGGATTCAAATGATGTATGAAAAACTCCATCTTACAATGAGATTGAAAAAGTTGGAAACTGATGGATGAAAAGTTTTGTTTTTCATCAGAGAAGTTTGTTCCTCAAACTTAGTAATCCTGTTTGTCTTTATTATTATTATTACTTATTTAATCTTCCATACGTCTTCTGATTTGTAAAAACTAAATCACACTTTCTGCAATATTGGTATCAAAATGTTTAGCTTGTTAAGGATATTCCTGCTTGTACTTTTAGTATTCGTACATTTTACAGCTTTTTAAATTTTATGCAATTGGAACTGTTTTAATTTATGTAATTAAAACATTCAGTATGTTCAGCATGCTTTGACTTTTACTTACGAGATTTTTAAATTTTACACAATTATTAAAATTTTATGCAATGAATGAAATTTTACGCAAATTTTGCTATTTTTGTCTACAAATTTCTTCAAATATTTGTAAACTTTTTGCAAATTATGCAAGTTTGTTATCAAAGCGTTCAGAATGTTAAGGATATTATTGCCACGGAGGATTTTAAGGCCAATTTTGAGTTTAGCTAATACTTTAGCAACATGCTAACGTTGTTGGCTAATTTAATATCTAACGATGTTTCATAGGACTATTCTTGAGTTTAACTAATATCTTAGCAACATGCTAATATTTTTTGCTAATTTGGCATTTAATTCGATATTTTTTAAGCTATTCTTAAGTTTAGCTAATTTTTCAGCAACATGCTAACATCTTTTGCAAATTTGGCATCTAATGACGTTTCTTTGGGTTATTCTTTAGTTTAGCTAATATTTTAGCACCATGCTAGCGTGTTTGGCTAATTTTGCACCTAATGAAGTTTATTTAGGCTACTTAAGCTCACATTTTAGTAAAGTGTTAGCGTTCTTAGTTAAGGTGGCATCTGCTGATGTTTTTTGGAATAGTTTCACGCAATTATAAAAATTTTATAAAATGAATGAAATTTTACTCAAATTTTGCTATTCTTTTCCACAAAATGTCTTCAAATATTTGTAAAGTGTCTGCAAATTATGTAAGTTTGGTATCAAAGCGTTCAGAATGTTAAGGACATTATTGCCAAGTGGGATTTTAAGGCTAATTTTGAGTTTAGCTAATATTTTAGCAGCATGCTAACATTTTTGGCTATTTTAATATCGAATGACGTTATTTGGGCTATTCTTGAGTTTAATATTTTAGCACAATGCTAACGTTTTTGGCTACTTTAGCATCTACTGATGTTTTTCGGGCTATTTTTAGGTTTAGCTAATATTTAGTACCATGCTAACGTTTTTGGCTACTTTAGCATCTACTGATGTTTTTCGGGCTATTTTTAGGTTTAGCTAATATTGTAGCACCATGTCAACGTTTTTGGCTAATTTTTCACCTAATGAGTTTTTTATAGGCTACTTAAGCTGACATTTTAGTAAAGTGTTAGCTTTTTTGGTTAAGGTGGCATCTACTGAGGTTTTTTTGGAATTATTTGGTGTCAAGCAAAAATTTGAGTAATGTTACTTTTTTCATGAAATTATTCAAATTCTTTGTGCAGTTTCTGCAAATTATACATAAAAATGTTCACGTTCATGACTTCATTCAGCAATTAAAATAAAGGCCTTTAGCATCTTCAGTGACCACATTAAGCAAACAGCATCTACACTAACTTTATCGCAATTAATGCAACTTTTCTAGTTCAAGCTGTCATCACAAAGGGGAACTTGTCTGATTGTTTTAGTCCATCATTTTTTCCCCCAAATAAATAACTAGTACTCCTACAAGGTGAAAAATGATTAAAATCATGCATCTAATAATAGCATTCCTGTTGCATGTATGCACAGTATTGTGTTTCCAGCTTGTTGGAAACTAAACAAGACCAGGCAGTTGAGTGTCACTCCATGAAATAAGCTTATTTGCGCACATTTTTAGCACGTAATTAAGGTGGCCGGCTTTCAGAGGAAAGCAATAGAGATTGTGTGGCCTTGCATGATAAGTGGAACTGCCTCCTGATTTATTCCCCACTGCCTGAGGCAGGCAAGGAGGGAATGAGGGCTGCCAGATTCAGACAGTTCAGCTTAAAATGGTAATCATGAGATCGATGAATGCTAAACGACCTCGTACCAGATCATTTTTGATGACTTTGTTGTCTTAAATCATAGCGTTTTTCCTGCAAAGTCAACCTTGACATCCATCCTTGGGCATGTTTGTCTTTTACTCCCACATTTTTTTTTATTCCACTTTTTCCTTTTTAGATTTTTATTTTGTAAAAGTAGACCTTTGGGTCAGAAGGTCATTTGAACTTTCTGCTAGTAATGGTTGCCTATTTTTCCAAATTTATTTTACTTTTGTAAGGCTGCACCATCAAAGAAACCTTTGTTTCTCTGCAAACTTCCACCAAACCAGCTGGATTGTTGGATGATGCCATTATTTCCAAACTGATTACATAAAATAGCTGGTAATTTGTGTTTTTCACATGGATTTAAGCCTGGTAATGACTCACTCTGCAAAATGGAAAACAAATTCTGATTACTTATCAGCTAATGGGCCATTATTGGACCGAATGTTCTTTTTTTTTTTGTTTTACCCCTTTCAACTTTACACCCTGTAGGCTGAGACATAATTGGAGTTGGGGGCTATTTTCCTGTCTGCGATTCGCAACAACACCTTTTAATGGAACCTAAAGTAATTTCATCCATTTTGTTTTCTCTTTGAGTTTGCTTTTAACCAAATCAAAAGTTGCATTTCGACTGTTTGTAGGAGCTGAGTCAGAAAAAATAAAATAAAAATGTCCGAGTCGGTCATGAAAAAGTTCATTGGACGTGTTAATTGCGTCTTCGCATGATGGATCTGGACGTCAGTCGAGGGGCAGCGCCGCGTGTGTGCAGGCTTGCAGAGACATATGGATGCCAACATGGACGACAGCCAGACTCATAAATCATTAGTGACGTCTAATGATGAATGTGAGTCTATCAGAGGATTGCTCTCCCATGTCTGCATGGGGTTTTTCTGATCTGACTGTCACAAGTAAAACATACAAGAAAACATTAAAAAAAAATGTAAAATCTACTTATATTTTTCCGGTTTTACTGTCTTCCAAAAGAAAGTGTAACTCATTTTATTGTGCTCACTCTTTTGTCAGCACATCTGGGACTTGCAGGCAGACAGATGGAAAGCAGATGAGGCTTATTTTTAGTCTGAGGATCCAAACAGGTGGTCCAACCTTATTTCAACAAAATATCTCCAAATCTCAAAAGGCATTACATTGTTGAGCTTGAATATGACTGGAAGCCCTGGAGGCACCAGACAAATTAGACTTGAAGAGATGTCTAACATAATGCATCATCCTGCCATGTACTGTCATAACATCTAACATATGCTAATATAGCAATATTACTTAAAATGATACCATGCATTCCTATTAATAGAGCTACAGTCAAATGATGAGCACCAAAGGCTGATCTGTTGACTTTGCCTGTGAAAGACATTTATCTTCCACACTTCACCCATAAAAGAAAGATTAATTCCCTTCTCTGTCAGTGTTTTAAGCTAGGTCTACAATTTACGGCGGTCTCGTTTCTGCTCTCACCCACACACACAACATATGCACGGAGGCAAAATGCAATTTCGCTTCAAATCCTAACTCAAATTATTCCCCAACTCTGGGGGCTTGCGCAACTGACAAATTGATGGGTGAGCAGGAGGGAATTGTGGATAATTTCATGTCACATTCCGAGCGTGCTGATGCCTCCTCGGACAGATAATTGCTCGCAGCATATTGTGATAGAAGTTCTCAACTTTTCCAGAGTTGATTCTTCATAGATTGTCGTCGGGGATAATTGTCATTCTTCCTCATCAATGGTTTTACAAATGGAAATGAAAATTGCTTGTTTGTCAGAGTGGATGCTAACAGCGTCAACGTTTAGACACGGTTGGGATTTCTGTTATTCTCTTTAAAGTATTCTGCCGCTTTTGTCTTTAATGTTCCACTGTGATCGTCTTTGAGTGATTTGAAACATTCCCAGTTAGGATGTTTTTAGTCAAATTTAAAAAAATTGTGTCGTTTTCAAGGACATAGTTTCAGAAATTGCCTCAAAGTGTGTTTAGCCAACAAGGTGCTTCAATGGAAGGTGGAAAACCAGCAGGACACCGGCCCTCAAGGCCTGGATTTGCTAGCTTAGAGCCCCTCACACCCCCAATCTAAACTTACACTATTATAGATTATAAATTGTTCTGGAGTTCAAGTCAAAGCAGCAAAGAAAAAAAAAGACAAAAATCTACTTAATAAAATAGAAATCTAGTTAACAAAATACTGAAACAAGAATGGACATTTCATTTTGAAAGGCAAATTATATCAACAGAATATACATTGATGCTTATTTAGCTTCATAAAGCATCGGATGAGTCTTGTGTATTAGTGCAACATATGAGCAATTATTCAGAAAAATAAAGAGCTAAAATGTCCACTAAACTCTACACACTTTCACTTCAATCTACAAAATCTGTTGAAATTATAATAAAAAAAGTTATAGTTAAGTTATTAATCGCGATTGATTTTTTCAGTTTGCGATTAATTAATTAATTATTTTAATCGATTCCCGGCTCTAATAATAGTGTTAAAAGGTGATGTTCTTAAAGTTTAAAAAATGTTGTTTTGGAGTGTTCAATAAATGTTTATCCTATTCCACCTGCGATCTAAGGTGTGTTTTAGAATTTGGGCTCCTGTGCGATTGAGTTTGACACTCTTGCTTTAGGAGCTCAGTACCAAAGCATTAGGGCTGTAACGAGTATCCGGGTGCTCGGGTACTCGCGAACTGCTCCCGAAAATTCGAGTACATCGCTGAATTGCGATTTTTCTAAATGCTGTAAATTGTAGTAAAATATGATCATAATATCATCTTTGGACGATGTATTTTTGCTCTAAGATGCAGATTACGAACTAAAACAAAGCCGAAAGAGCTGCGGTACTGCTACCGGATGTAAATACATCTTCCTTACGTTGAAGCTTCCGGTTTTCAAAGTAAAACTATTGAGAGCTTTTTCTGTTCAAAAACTGAGACTGAAGTTCCGCTCACAGGCATAACTTCTGAAAAAATGAATTAGCTTTAACATCAGAGCTTTAGCTCCAGTGTTTACATTCTTTTGGTTATGATAACTCTTCAACATTTGACGCAATTAACGAAACTCCATCTTATTTTGAAGAAACGCCGCCTCGCGCTGCTGAAAGGCGGATGTAATCAACGTGAATCAGCTGATTCTGCTGCGAAAAAAATAACCTTTTTATACAGACTCTGCACCAATATGTAACGTTTACAACGTAAAATATTGAAGAACTTTGAGGATAAAAAACTGTAGAACATTTTCAGGTTTTGCTGTTAAATGATCCAAAACAGCAGCGATTTTTATCCTGTTTGTTTTACTGCTGAACCAGAAGATTGACAAAAAAAGTTTAAAATGACAAACCAAATTTCTTTCCATCTGAATCTTTGTGTTTTTTAAATCAGTTTTGCTGATTATTTTCTCCTGTTTTAAATAAAGGTATAAATGATGATTACATACAAATAATTTCCATTTTCATCCATCCAGTAAATAGACATACACATAGCAATAAACATATTAAAAAGTAAGAATCGTGGTTCGATTCGTGAATCGAATCGGATCGCCACCTAAGCAATGATCCACAGCCCTACTAAGCATAAGTCGCACTTAAACTATGCAAAAAAAAAAAAAAAGTAACTTATAATCTGGAAAATGTAATACGTGGATTTAGTTGTTCGCAAGTTGATGCATCAAAATGAAGCAGAGTAGGGAGCTTGTGGCTCACTCAATGTGTTTTTCAATGTTGCAAACGGGCTCTTTTCCAAACAATGTCCCAATTTACAATTATTTGAATAAAGATATACTCAGAAATGCAATTTTCTTCTTAATTTACCTTATTATGTATATCATAAAATGTTCAGATAAAAAAAAAAAAAAACTAAAATATGCTATGTTCCTCAAAATGGGTCTTTAACTTTAGCTGTTTTTCACTTAAGTCACAGAAACAGTTTGGTTTAATGCTCCTTTGCTCCATACTTTACAATTATCTCTGCCTTCAGGTCTTTCTTCTCATCAGTCCTCTGCTTCTCCTCCACTCACCTTCAGCCAAGCTTGCTGTCAAATCAGCTGCCATGGTTCTCACCCCCCCAGCCTCTCACCAGCTCAAACACTGGATCGTTCCGTCTCCAGAGTGAATCGCTTCACTTTGATCAAAGAAGAGAGGGACAACTAACAGACGCATTTCAAAAAGCATATCAGAAACTGTTTAGGTAATTACAGCCTGGCAAAGAGATAATTGCAGCCGTGTGACACCATGAACGAGAGGTGTTTCTAACCACTCACATGAAGCTTGAAAGAGAGGCTCGTCCAACAGGCTGTAATGAATACTCCAGTGGTTGAGTTTCTGTAACATGGAGGCAGAAACGTCGGTTTGATTGCTGTGAAGTGTGGAGACAAAAGAGTGAAGTGAAGTGATGGGAGATGAAGGGATCATTTAGTAATAATGTGATTCCTGTCCAGCCTGTCAGACAATTCAATCAAAGTGAACGTGTGGATAATTGAGTGAGGGCCAAACGGTTCTGAACTGTGACGCATCCGACACAGAGAAGGAATTTCAAATGAAAATATATTTTTTATGCTTCTATAAAGAGAAAAAAAATTAAAATTAGATTCAAAACCCTTAAAAGGAGAATATATTATTTTTTGCTTTTTTATTTCTCTTGCGCTAACATGATTGGAATAGCAAAAATTTCCACTTTAAATCTATTAATGACTAAATTAAAAGATTATTCCTGTATTTTTTAAATATTTTAATTTTTTTTTTTGTTTTCTGCCAACAAACAAGAAATTTTAACTTTCTTCCACCAGTTATTTTTACTTATGTCCCTCTTCAGCTTCCGTCAACTTCTTTTTAGTTCATCTCTCTTATGTTTTTCTTTCTACAATCCATTTCCTATTCTTCCCTGCACTTTCTTTTGCAGAATAAATATAAAATTTACAGAATAAACTTACTTTTGCTTCCTGCTTTTTTTGCAATTTCCTCTTCCATTTCCTTTTTTACAGTTTTACTTCCACTTTTGGTCTCTTCTGTTTACTTCCTTTGCTCTGCTTAGTTCAAACACAGTATTTTTTGGCCCAGATATTGAAAACAAAAATGATCAACCAGTAGAAGAAATGTTGCATTTATTTTTCACCTTTCAGGTGTGGCCAATGTGCCTTAATTGGCACCTGCTGGCTCCTTAATGGATAACCAAACCTTAAATCCACTTTTTTTTGGCTGTTTATCTCTATAAATTGGGTTTTAAATGTGCTGACTGTTGGTTATTGCCTGCAATGCATCATGGGATATTTGACCACTGTTTGATACATTGGTTGTATATGGTGCCCTGGATTTTAAAAGCAATCACACACAATAATCACTATTTATTATTATTATTTAATGGCAAATATGACATCACAAATTTTCCAAATAAATATGAACATTTTATGAAGATGGTTTATGTTATAATGATGAAAATTTGGATGCTTTTTTTTTAGAAAAAATGAATGAAAATAGTTGTTTTTCCACATGTAAAATTATTCAAACGCAATGCATTGTGGTCTATGTCTAGTAAGCTTTCTAGAAAACTTTAATGGTTTTTCGGAGAGACTTTTGGGATATTTTTAATATTCAGACAGCTCTACAAAATACCAAACTCACACTTAAGTGCACTAAATAGTGACTACAGAAGGAATTGAGACACAACAATTGTTCACATCTTAGTTTTAGCATTCTGTTCTGGTTTTCCAATGGTAAACACTATTTAAACATGAAATAAAAGGTAGTGGGAAGAGTTAAAAATGAAAACAGATTTGTCTGAAGGGTAAACTCAGCATGCAGAGGCGAAAGGAAGCCTTCCTTAATTAACTTTTCTTTATTTTTGGCTACTAAGTTCTCCCAATCTGTAACTGCAAAGCCATTTGAGACTCTTTGTGGTGTTTATGATCTGCTCCATCTGTGTCATTGTGCTCGCAGGACTCAGGTGAGTCTACCACAGCTCTATAGAATTGCATTAGGTTTTAATTTGTCTTGCTGGTTGTTTTTCTTTGGAAAAGACACAAGACAAGGAGGGATTGGGGGAGAGCTTCTCATTTGCTGCACAAATCAGACCCCAGCTGCAGACAGCACGAGACACACACACTGATTTCCATGGGTGAATTAGTGTCCGTATCAGGAAGCAGAGAAGGACAGGATAAAAATGAACCCCAACATTTGAAAAAAAAAACCAAAGATACTCAGCCTGTATTCGGACAGAACACATTAGGTTAGCCTTAAGTGAATCAGAGCTTGTTTCCCCAATTAATCCAAAATATATTTTCAATTTGAATTCACAAACAGCGAACCCTGGGCTGGAACCAGGAACTGCTCTCTGACCCGTCTTTCGAGCTAGCATTTTAATGAGATAGCCAGACCTTCCTCTCCACATCCAGCTTCAACATCTGCTTGAAGCTTGTGAACGTTCTACCAGTCAGTCGTCTCCAGCATCCTCTCATATAGCGTAGTGTGCAGAGGAGGCTGTGCCAAAAGAGTGAGGCTTAGTCTTAATCTTGATCCCATTCCTGACACAACCCTCTGCATTTATCCG
>NC_050535.1:9181249-9186730 GCF_002922805.2 Oryzias melastigma
GTTTGAACATGGTGTTTGTTGTACTTCTTTGCTCATCAAAATATGTCCATAGCAAACACATTTTGGATCCAGGTCAAGGAGGCCTTTATTTCCAGTCACGCCTCTCCAGGTGCCATTGTTGTTGACCATGTGGGAATTGAAGTTCCCCGGGAAGACAATGGAGTGCCCTTTTAAGACAATTTCCAGTACCCCTCCAAGGGACACCAAGAAGGCTTAACTGCCCACACCAGCCCACACATCCCTCTGCATGTATCCGGGCTTGGGACCGGCACAAGAGAGCACTAGATTGTGTCCTCTTGTGGTTGCATTACTTACACAAACACACACACAAGCATTGATTTCTAAAGTGTGTATGTGTGTGAATTAGTGTGCGTATCAGCAACCAGAAAAGGACAGGATAAAAATGAGCCCCAAGCTCCGCAAATGACGCTGTGTGAATGAGAAAACACAATTCAAGCGATGCATCATCGTCAGCCTGTATCAGAGCAGCTGCTGACCTATGGAGAGTCATAATGCTGATAGTCCCCCCCCACCAAAAAAAAAGAAAAAAAACTCACTGGATGCTAATTTATCAAACTGCTCTGCCTTGTTTTCTCATTGCCCAGAAAGAAATGTAGTGTAAAATGAATATAAGGCAGGGAGCTTTACTCTGCTACATGTTGAACTCAGATCTATGTCTAGGTGGTGCTGTTCTGTAAAATCACACTTCTGTCACATGAAAATGTCTTTACGTTTCATAATAAAGTACATATGCTTAATGAAGGTAAAATTCTTATGGTAAAATGAAAAACTGATTTATTACTATTTCTTTTTTACATTCTATAAGATTCTATAAGTCTAGGATTTTCAGAACTACAGTTGTATTGTGTGAATTTTGACTAGTTTATGTGTAAAGACTATTTTAGCTGACAGATGTATTTTTTTTAACTACTGAGTGTGTGTGTAGACAGGCCCCGCCTATTTCATATTACTATTTATACCTGGTTGTTTTATGATGTTAATACCCTCAATTACCATCTTCTTTTTTTTATCTAAACTTCTCTCTTTTACCTTTCTTTTGTGTCCTTAAAAACCCAAGCATAGAATCTTGTCAGTACCCCTCCTCAAAAGTGCAGATCCCAGATGCCCAAAAAACCCCCAAGAGGGTTGTTCATAAAGCAAGCTAAAACATCACATGTCAACATGAAGGAGTGGTCCCAGCAACCCTCCACAGGAACATGACGCAGGAAGTACACCCCCGACAGTCCCTTTCAGCAGGGCCCGCCCTGGGCATAGGCGACCCAGGCAGCTGCCTAGGGTCAGAGGTTTCGCCAAAATCGCTTTCACCTTGGGCGGCATGCGGCCATATATATATATATATATATATATATATATATATATATATATATATATATATATGGAATGATTTCTGTTCCTACATTTTTTTCCATTGTGATTAATTTGAAAACAAGCAAATTTGCAATAAAAGTAGATGAACCTTTATTGTCAACTGCCTTTTTTTTGGTTAGTTTTTCATCACCTTGTGTGTTCCTAAAGACAGACTCAGTCATTTTAGGCATGTAGGATGCAGAGTCGTTCATATTTCAGAAAAGATATTTTGCCACAAGGACCAATTTCCACGGCAGTGCACATCCTACCTGCTGTTGACATCAAGATAGCTCTGAACACCCGGTTATCTGTAAACTGCAGACTGTTCCCCCCCTGCTAACAATGTCTTCTTCCATTTAAATAAGAAAATTGTCACCCTTGATTGTCCAAGAATGGGTCAAAGGAACTGATACATGCATGCTGTAACATTAGGGAGGGTTAGATGTCCTTCTTTTAGGCAGGTCTGACAAGGAAGGCGCACGCCTGGCTTTAGCTTCAAGATGCATATATAAAAAAAGAATGAAGAGTGTGGAGAATATGGAAATTTGTCCTGAGGAGGCCATCGTTCCACTGGAATTAAATTCTGAGACAAGTCATGCAGACTATGCTCAGCTCTGCTGTCTCCAATGAAAAATGTATAAAGTTCACAGTCTAGAAACATACAGAATTCATGAAGTTCAGATTTCATGTTTGAAAAAAACATGATTTTGCATTATTGAGTTTTTGAGTGTTGCCAAAAAAATATATCCTGGCAAAAAGTTTGACAATGAACATCAACAAGGAACTTGGAGAAAAAAAATTGTTGATTCTCCACGGTAATAAAAAACGAATCCACAAAGGTCACTGGAAAACCTTGAGGCAGACAAAGGAAGATATAAATCAAAACTCGGTACAAGTCTGACAGCTCTTGAATTGTCAAATTTTTGAAAACAAATGAACACAGGGCTGACAGAAAGGATTGCACTTCAAAATAAAGGTTTAAAGAGAAAAGAAAAACTCAGTTGTGTCCTCTGATTATCATTACGTGTCTTCAAATGCTTAAACTGTCAATTTATTGATCTTTACGAGTAGCAAATGCTTAAATATTCCTGTAAATATGCTGTTTTTGGTGTGTTTTAGCAGCCAGTTTATATCACAAAATTTATGTTAAATTTGAATTTAAACTAGTTTGTTCATTTTCAGTTTTTACGGAGGCCTGGACATGACATAAAAATAAATAAATTGTTCTTTTAAATTTATCTTTTGTGGCCACAAATTGTTTTTTTGGATGCTAACGTGAGCACAAAAGGCTAATTTAAGCCCATTTAATACTGACGTGTATATAGAATACTAATTTATGTGCAGAAAATGTTGATAAAATGTTAATTTGTGGCCACAAAATACAAGTTTACACTCACAAAATACTAATTTGTGCACACAAATTAATAACTTGTGGAGACAATTCACTTATTTATTTAACTGTCAACCTCAGGGCTCTATAAGTTTCAACAACCAGAACAAGAAAAAAAAATGGTTGCAGGAAATGATTCTGCTGAATATGAGAAATTCAAATAAGTGGAAGCATCTGCCTCTGTTTAAAGGACACCTGCAAGTGCGACAGTAATCATAAGGAATATGATGCGAGGAAGCGATTACAACGTTAAATAATAACCGTGCTTTGACTGAGTTCATTTACCTTTATGTCACAACTTTATCTGAGTTGTTCCAAGTAATTTCACCCTTCACGTTTAACATGCATGGGATTTTACCATTAAACTAAGATCTGTTTTATGCATCTGCTGATGTGAGCAATGACTGCAAAATAAACCAGGTTGTGATTTACAGTTAGTGGAGGGTTCTTGATAAGTTTGTTTTAATGGGATAAAAGAAGAAGAAAGGGGGCAGAAGATGCAGAGAGCATGAAAGCAGGAAGAAAGAATCAAAGACGAGCAGGAAATAGAGTTTATAAAAGAATTAGGACTGCCGAATAAGTAGATATTGTTTCAAAATGATGAGATTGTAATCAGATGGTTGAGGTCCTGGACCCCTAATTTGATAACTACATTCCTTTATCTTTATAAGTCTTAAAGAAAAGACAAAATCCTTTTATTCACATCTCAGAAATTGATATTATAAAGCAGATTTCTTTATTATTCTTATTTTTTCTAGAGTAATTCATGCAGATTTTACCTAACGGTTCAACACTGTTAATAAAAAATAGCATTTTTGGCCATTCGTGGGATGTTTTCCACCTAAATGTTTAAAGATACCCACTGTTCTTAAATAAAATTAAACTTTTTTAAAAAATAATTTAAACTCAAGCTGGTTAAGAACAAAAAGAATTCCCTCTGAAAGACTAAACGTTCATCAGTTGGTTGTTTTGTGCTCTGCAGCAAAATTATGGCCTAAATGTATCTATCAGAGCCCCATTCATCATTGTTTAATTGTTACAGACCGAATGTGAAGGTAGAAATTCTTTTATTTGTGCTTTTCTTACAGTCGAGGTACACCGAAGGTTCAGTTCCTGTTGCTGAAAAGACTCGCCAGCTTCTCTTCTTCATACAAAAACCAAGAATCCACTCAAAGCTAAACAGTTATTTTAAGTTTTTATCACTTATGTGAGGTTTGATAATCTCACTGAAAGAAAAAAAGGGACATAAACAAATTCAGACTTTAAACGAGAGCTTTCCAGATCATCAGTGACCCCTCTGACCCCCCTGCTACAGAAATGTTTGACCTCTTGCCCTCAAAGAAACAATACAGAGTTAATAAATGCACTAAACCTCGTTATGTTGTGAGTTTCTTCCCACAAGCTGTGATGACTTTACATATTGCACTTTACAAAACCTCTAACATATTGTTTTAGTTAACATTTTCACTGGATTTATTGTTTCTTAGAAACAATAAATTCCTTTGGAATGTGTCCATATTGTATATTTAGAGCTAAAGCTCTCTACAACGGTTTTCTAATGTGTTTTTTAAGATGCAAATAAATTAGACCACATGTGTCTAAGTCAAGGCCCGGGGCTGGATCCGGCCCTCCAGATCATTTTATTTCACTGTTAATAATGGCCCTATGTTATCTTGCACTTATTTCTAACCTGTATAATTTTGACAAAATATATGAATATAAGTATAATTTTATTCATAATTATGTTAAAAAGTTACAGTTTCAAAAATTGGCATTCTGCTAGTTTTTTTAGACTATTTCGGTATTTACTGAGATTTCTTTTGGCTATTTTTGGAGTTTAGCTAATATTTCAGCTACATGCTAGCTTTTTGGCTAATTTGGGCTTTTTTGTTTGTTTGTTTTTAGGCTGTTTTGGAGTTAACCTAACACTTCAGCTTCATGCTAGCTGTTTTGGCTAATTTCTGCTTTTTAAACGTTTTTTAGACTGTTTGAAATTAGCTTTTGTGTACATACTAGCTGTTTTGGCTAATTTAGGCTTTTTTTTTAATAAGTTTTTTTTAGAGTTCGTAGTTAGGCTTATGTGCACATGCTAGATGTTTTGGCAAATTTAGTATTTGTTTCAGGTTTTTTAGGCAGTTTTGAAGTTTAGCTATTATTTTAGCTACATACTAGCTGTTTTTAATAACCCCCCAAAAAATTTCTAGACTTATTTGGCATTTAGCTAATATTTTAGCTCGCTATCAGCTTCAGCGTTTTTAGCTTTCAGCTATCAGTTTCAGCATTTTTAGCTTCTAGCTTTAGCGTTTTTAGCTATCAGCTTCAGCGTTTTTAGCTTTTAGCTTCAGCGTTTTCAGCTATCAGTTTCAGCATTTTTAGCTTTTGGCTTTAGCGTTATTAGCTATCAGCTTCAGCGTTTTTAGCTTTTAGCTTCAGCGTTTTCAGCTATCAGTTTTAGCGTTTTTAGCTTTTAGCTTTAGCGTTTTTAGCTATCAGCTTCACCGTTTTTAGCTTTTGGCTTCAGCATTTTCAGCTATCAGTTTCAGCGTTTTCAGCTCTTAGCTTTAGCGATTTTAGCTATCAGTTTCAGCGTTTTTAGCTTTTAGCTTCAGCGTTTTCAGCCATCAGTTTCAGCGTTTTTAGCTTTTAGCTTCAGCGTTTTCAGCTATCAGCTTCAGCGTTTTTAGCTGTCAATTTCAACATCTTCAGCTATCAGCACTAACATC
>NC_050535.1:9186893-9202829 GCF_002922805.2 Oryzias melastigma
TAGCTTTCAGCTTCAGCGTTTTCAGCTATCAGTTTCAGCGATTTTAGCTATCAGCTTCAGTGTTTTTAGCTTTTAGCTTCAGCGTTTTCAGCTATCAGTTTCAGCGTTTTTAGCTTTTAGCTTCAGCGTTTTCAGCTTTCATTTTCAGCGTTTTTAGCTCTTAGCTTTAGCGTTTTTAGCTATCAGCTTCAGTGTTTTTAGCTTTTAGCTTCAGCGTTTTCAGCCATCAGTTTCAGCGTTTTTAGCTTTTAGCTTCAGCGTTTTTAGCTATCAGCTTCAGCGTTTTTAGCTCTTAGCTTCAGCGTTTTCAGCTATCAGCTTCAGCGTTTTAGCTGTCAATTTCAACATCTTCAGCTATCAGCACTAACATCTCCAGCAGCCAAATTCATCTTACAGTATTCACACTAGCATTATCACAGGTAATGCTATATATCTAGTTCATAATTATGTTAAAAAGTTACTGCTTAAAGTTTTAAGAATTTTGTTTTAGAGTGTTCAATAAATGTTTATCTGCGACCTAAAGTGTCTTTTGGATTTTGGCCCCTTGTGTGACTGAGTTTGACACCCCTGAATTAGACTGAATTTAAAACTAAACTGCACAAATCTTGTGCAAAAATTCATAACTGACTTGATTCATTTGTTGAACTATTTTTTTTCTTTTTTTTTAATAACAGCTGGATGAAATGTTTTTTGCAAACCAGTTTTAATGACTTTAATGCATCAAACTATAGTCAATAATCACCATGTTTAATGAGTCTAATGTGCAAATTCTCTATTTATGATCATTAGTGTTTACATTGTTATTCTCTTCTAACATTTACATTCATTTTTCTTTGTTTTTATTAATGCATGTCATTATTTCTGTAAGGAGCTCATTATATTGGTGTGATTCTTTTGTTACATTGTCTAAAATCAAAGCTTCAAATGAATCAATATATCATAAATCGATCAAAATAAGTCATAGTTAATGATAAAAGAAAAAAAAAACATACAAAGGCTTTCCTTTACATTTTTTAAGTTATCTAGTAGCCTATTTGCAGATTGGATTTAAGCGGAATATAAACAATGCATGAAATTAAATAAAAATACATTAATAAATAGTAAGGTTGGAACAGATTTAGAGTTGTGTCTGTGGCTTTATCTTTTTATTCTATTCAAATCCTTTTTTTCATCTGCAGCCTCACAGGGTCATTTATTCCACTACTTACCCCTCGATTCAGTTTCAAGCCTGTGCCACTTCTGAGAGAAGGCCATTTGAATCTATTCCACCTTGAATAAAACTCAGGTCAAAGTTGGGAATGGAGGTGTGGAATCTGAAAATGGCCTTGCATAAGTTCAGCGGTTTCAAGTTTCAGTTTGAACTGGTTCATTTGAAAATGCTTCCATGTGGAAATGAATTTTACAGAGAATTATTTGTTCAGCTCTTTTTTTTTAAAGCTTGTTTTGTATTCATGTAAGCATTTCAAATAAAGTTATGTTTATGTGATTTCCAGGCTAATAAGATCACATTTTAAATTGCCAGTGGGATTAAATTTGCTGTAATTATAAAAGCAAAAGGCTAATTATGGCTAATTTTTTATTTGAAAAAATAAAATGATTACAAGAAACTGACCTTTTGTCATCCAACCAAATTAACTATTTATCATGAGTAAAAAAAATAAAGTTGATTAATTCACGACCAAAAATTTGTCTTTATTTGTTAATCTCCAAAGAAATTAGAAACAAACTGGTAAGAATATTTATGCAAAAAGCACTTTTTCCACGTTTCTCTTACTCATCACTTCACTGCCTCCGTTGTGCATTCCCTCCACCCGTTTCAGTCCCATCAGCTGAAGGAAAAAGCCAATTCCTTCCAATTTGCACCTCTGACACTGACATTTCCCTGCAGATATCATGTTATCCTGATATGACTGACAAGGCAAGCAATTCCCACAGACTATCTTGAATATTTATTCTTTTTTTTTTTCGCTCTGCAAGAAAACAAGCTTGGAGCTTTGGAAGAAACCTGTGCAGCACTGAACACACACATGAACAATGACAATATAAGATTTCCCACAATGCAAAAAAACCAACATAATAATACTCTGTTAAAAATAGAGTATGTGCGTCATTTCTAGAGTAGTTTATAACTTTTGTCTTTTTTTATTTTCAGAGTTCAGAGTTATATCTGAAAACCTGGAAATATAGCCAATTATATTATATATATATTTAAATCTTTGTAAAGACAGAACCTAAAACTATTCTACTTTAATAAAAGAGAATATAAATAATCCAAGATTTCTTTTCAGTACTATAACTATCTACCCTCTGATGGTTTGAACCCTATATATCTGATAAGTACACAAGTTTTTGACCAGGATTTATCATTTAAGGCTCACGTATCACAAGCTTGTAAAACTGCATATTTTCACCTACGCGATTAGAAGTAAGTTATCTAAGTGATACTGAAAAACGAATCCCTGTATTTGTTACATTTGCTAGGATGGATTACTGCAACTCTTTGCTAGCAGCATGCCCTAAACGTTCTTTGAGCGGTTTTTGGCAAATTCAAAATGCAGCAGCAAGATTTTTAGCAAGAACTACTTTCTAGATAAGCTCTCACAGATCTGCTGTAAATCCTCCAACCTCATGAGCAAATGCTTTAAACCTATTAATGACTGAATTTATTTCCATCTCTAAATTTTTTTTTAATAGATGCTAATTTAAGGTAAATTTAGAGCAGAAGAGGTTTGATGCATAGCGTATTTATTTGGAGTATAAGTCGCAAGAGCAAAAAAGTCTGATCAAGAAAAAGAAAACCATGTATACGTCACACTTTTGGGAGAAAAGTCTGACGTTTCAGAACAAATCTGCCAAGTGTAGCTAAAATTAAAAAAATTAAATAAATTCAAAAATACTAATCTTTTGATGAACATAATAAAAATATCAAAGTTCATGTTTGTTTTGGACGTAACTTCTTCTGCTGCTGCTGTCAGTAGCAAATACTCAGATGCAGTGCCCTCTAGTGGTTGTTAGAGGAAACAACCGCTAAAGGACAACCGATGTTTACTGGGAAAATAACAAATATATTAGCCTATTAATGTCTGAAAAAAACACAAATAAGTCTCTCCTGAGTATAAATCGCACCCATAGCTAAAATATGAAAAAACAGCAACTTATACTCCGGAAAATACTGTAATGCACCACACATGCCTGGTGTGTACATAGATTCAAACAAACAGACTCAGGAACAGTTTTTGCCTCCAGAGCTGCAAAGCCATAGCGCCCCCCGAAGGACAAGGCCTGAAATCCACAGTCGTGAATCCCCTCCAGCTACTTTGTCCCCCTTTGTATTTATTTATTCTAAAATTATTTCAACTAAAGATATTTGAAATAAAAAAAATACTCCAATAAACCTCTTGGATCTTTTATTCCATTGTTGTTAAGTTCCAGAAACAGACACTATAGTCAAGGTTTGACCTGATCTTACAAAACCTCATTAAACCGTCCAAAAAGTGGGACTAGGAGCTGTTTAATGGAGAGGACGTGGGCATCTGAGTGGATTTAGAAACACTTTTTTGTCCTCCATAATGCCTAAAGTGATAGCAGAAGTTACTCATATCTGCTTTGACAAAGACAGGAGTGGCTGGACTTGAAAAAGGAACTGTAATGCACTCCTACCAGCTGCCCACTCGCGTTGAAGGAGAGGATGACTCAGCATCCATGGATGTGGTAATATAAGGAGCTTTTGTTTCATTCCTGCTACTCCGAACGTCAGAATGCATTTCCTCATAACAAAAGCAGATATTAACTTTACTTATTCATAACCCAGTCCTGCTAGAGTGAAGTATTCGTCCTGGGGATTTTTATCAGAATTACTAAAACATATGAAGTTTTTTTTTCTGGGGTCCCAAAAGAAATACTTTTATATTCCTGCTGTTGCCTCAGTCTATATTATTTGTTGTGGTATTTCAGCTCTGTGGACCCAAAGAAAGTCTTAAGCCTTAAAGTAAACTTCTTTTTTTTTTTTAAATGAACAGCCGGTGGCATTTATATTGGAAATGTCAAGAAAACAATGTTGCAGCTCTTTTAGCTGGAAAACAAGCTGCATAAAATGAATTTTAAATTTTTATTTTAAGTGGGTGGGAAAAAGAAAATCTGTCAAGAAAAACTATATCTGAATATGTTTGTGTCAATTAGGTTGACCTGCAAAAAGAAATTTTATGATATTGCTATAAGAAAAAACACATGACACTTGATGCAGATGAAGAGGAATCATCTGTTTATTAAGTTTATGAAACTTCTGTTTAATACAAAAATCTGTTTTTTTTTTAAGGTCAAGATTTTTTTTCCCAAGTATTACAACTGATAAGGACGTCGCCTGATGAAGATTGTTGCTTTATCGTGGCTAAACAGACAAAGCCAAACTAGAAGGATCCGACTTATCGGCAGAAATCTTTATTTTTAAGCCAACCGTTTATTTATTTATTTGTGAATGTATGTGAATACTGATAGTATCTCAACTGTTTTTTTACATAATTATAACAAATTCAACAAATTTGAATGTATATTTCACAATATGAAGAAATGATGGATGTTTGAATAATTCCAAATGTGTGAACGTGTCGACTTAAGCTTTTTACACTGAAATATGCAGTAATAATGACTGATTATAATCAATTAGATATTAATTTTCTTGACTTGTTCTGAAATTGGTAGCAATGATTACTGGATTAATGTAATTATATGTTCTAATGATTATTACATCGTTAATGTTTACTGAAAATATGTCAGAATTCTTTCAGAAAATAATCAATAAGCCCTATTGTTAGTTGAAAACTTGATTTTTAATGTGTAAGGATGATTTCTGGATTAATATGAAATTAATCAATAATCAACAAGCAGTTCACTTTGCTATTTGGAATTAAAAAAAAATAACTTGCATTTGATCTGATCCGAACCGGATTACATAACTTTGCAAACTGTAAATAAGAATGGGTGGGATTATATAAATTCCCACTCCTTTTCAAGCAACCAATCAAACTCTACTGACTTTAGTTAATAATTACTCTATTTAAAGTGTGACATAAGGGTGTATATGTTTTTAGTTTGTTTGTTTTCTACTTCATTAATTCTGTAATGACTTTGGGAAAAAAAAAATGTTTTTCCTTGTATTTTTTCCACAATCTATGCTTGAAATAAACCAATCCAATCAACTGGTTCAACAGAAAATATTTATTTTGTCTCAATAACTGAGGATGGAAACTTGCTGCAAAGGAAGTAATAAAACTGCAAGAGGAACGTCCAGGAGGATGAGAAGTGAGGAGTAACTAACAGCTGCTCTCAAGGCTCCTCTCAAAGACGGCATCTCTGTGGAAATACTGCGTTTGAACTGTGACTTAGAGGTATCAAAGAGGTTGTTCAAAGAGAGAAACTCTGAAGTATCTTTAAAAAGAAAAAAACCTTTTATTGAACATAAAAAAGAAAGACAAGGGCTGTAATTCTCAATCTGAGCGGGGTTGAGGAAATGTTTGAGTCTAAGGGATCGTCCTAGAGAGCATTTATCACCAAGAGTTCACAGGTTGACTGAAGGGGATCGGGGAGTTTAAATCACCCCGACCTGAACCCGGACCGGTTCTTTCTCGGGTCAGGTTAGTGTTTTGGTAATAGACAGAACCTGCAGGACACTTAGATGAAATCAGCACATTTACAGGCATTTAAAACCAACAATAAACGAGTGTGTACACTTTCATTTCTCTTTAGGATCAATAAATGAACTAAAAGGCTCTCATCTGTTATCCCCGCCAGCATTCTCTTTCATTCAATATTCCGTCCAGACGTCAGACGATCCAAAGACCCTTTCAGATTCAATATTTGCTTGTTTATTCTCATTTTTCAGGCATGAAAATTATTTGATTGATATTGTAATTAAAGCCGTTTTCTCTCCCGGCCTTCTGCGCCCGACACGGCGTGCTAATGAAAAAGCCTCCAACGCGTAAATATGAAGAGTCGCCAGCAAAAAAATATCATCTAGATTGATTTACTTTTAAAATAGGATCCCGACATGTGCAGAGCCATTTTCCTGCAGTGAAATTGCTCATCGAAGGAAAGAAAATTGAGTCCAGTTCTGCAGAGCAGACGGCGCACAGCTGGGACGTGTTTGGCCTTGTTCCTTTGAAGCAGAATGAGCTATTTAGGTGAGCCTTCAATCTACAATGCTGCTATTGCGAGCTTAATGCAACAAATTAGAGCGCTCCTTCTGTTGCACACACTTCTATATTCAAGTGCAGACGAAGGATAGACCATCATCCATATTCTATAACCGCTTTTCCTGTTAAAGGTCACTTCAGGTTACCAGGTACCATTGGGTGAAGGCGAGGTGAACCCTGGACAATTGGAAACGCATCGTTTTGGGACTAAACTGGAAGAATCATTCATAGTATTTTTCTACTCTGAAAACATATTTACTCACCGCCGCGGGAGAGGATGCCCTCCGAAAACGTTTCTGAGTTTGGAGATAGCTGTCCAGCTAAACACACAACTCCACATTCGAAGACAAAAATTGAAATTATGTCCACCTCAACCAAGCATGACAAGCCTGACAGGTTATCTCTGGAGAACAAAGAAAAGGATATTTCAAATCTCTGCGGTGTTTGAGTAAATACCAAGATGATAAATGAGTCTGGTCAGAGTAGTTTATGGTTGAGAAGAGTCACTCAGTGTGGAGACCTTTACCCAAAGACAAAGGGAGTATAAGAAAGAAATAAAAGTGAATTTTAAATCATCCCTTTTTGTTTTTTACATCCACAATACTTCAAATGAAAGCTTTCATTAGCCAAATCAAAGAAAACAAATGAGGTTATAGCAGTACAAGTCCCAACTTTAATATCCAGATCTGCCAAGAAATTAAATTTGCTCTAAATTAGCGCTGATTCTGAGTGGGAAGGAGAGGCTGCTGCTCCTTCAGCGGAGACTCATCTTAATGTGATGAAGAACAGACCTCCGTGTGAACGAGAAAATCATCTTCCTACACACACCAGGTATTAGAAACTAAAAAAGATAAGAAAATAAAAAACAATCAAATGCACAAAGCTGATTTGGAAGTCTTTAAAACCCCACTCAGATGATCGTTTAAGGTATTTTAAGTGTTCTCAGTTGTTTTTAGATTAATAATTTAATAGATTATGCAGTTTTTAGCCAAAATAATAAAAAAAAAAGCTAGATACGTAGCATTACCTGCGATGATGCTAATGTGAATGCTGTAAGGTGAATGTAGCTGCGGAAGATGCCAGAGCTGATAGTTGAAAATGCAAAAAACTATTAGCTAAAATGCTGAAACTGTTAGCTAAAAATACTAAAGCTAAAAGCTAAATATGCTGAAACTGATAGCTACAAATGCTAAGATTGATAGCTAAAAATGCTGAAGGTGATGGCTAAAAATGCTAAAGCTAATAGTTAAATATGCTGAAACTGATGGCAAAAAATATGGAAAGTGATGGCTAAAAATGCTAAAACTGTTAGCTAAAAATGCTAAAACTGTTAGCTAAAAATGTTAAAGCTATTAGCTAAAAATGCTAAAACTGATAGCTAAAAATGCGGAAACTGATAGCTAAAAATGCTAAAGCTGACAGCTAAAAATGCTGAAACTGATAGCTAAAAATATTCAAACCAATAGCTAAAAATGCTAAGACTGATAGCTAAAAATGTTGAGCCTGAAAACTAAAAATCCAGAAACTGACAGCTAAAATATTAGCTGATTGGAAATTAGCCCCGAAAAACTGGCAAAATGTCTACTTTAGCCAAAACAGCTAGCATAATGCTAAAATATTAGCTGAACTCTTATCTCCTTAAAGAACTTGAAAATGTCTAATTTTGTCAAAAACAGCTAACTTAATGCTGAAATACTAGCTAAACTCCAAAGTAGCCTAAAAAACTGGAAACATGTCTAAATAAGCATGTAAATTAAAAGATAAATACCAAATTACCCTTAAAACCCAGTAGTTGAACATTTTGAAGTTTGAATAGTGTTTCTCACTGAAAGTATTTTCAAAGTTTTTGAGGGATTTAGTAATTACCTATTCATTTCCTATGGGGGATATTTGCTCAATATAAATGTTGCCACAGAGCAACCCCGCCCCCTTTCCTCTCCCCGTCACTGTAAACTGTTCACGCCGTCTAGCTTACAGCTCCACCAGTGTGTTGGTGGAGTCTGCACCGCATCAGACCATGACAGGAAGTGTGTTAGAATGATCCTGTCACATCATTACAAAGCAGCTGTCAACCAAAATAACTCCAACCCTGAAAAACTCAGATTATCCCAAGATAATTTCACTGAATCTTTGCAAATAACAAAACAAGTATTTTCTGTTTTTTGATTATCCGTCTTTTTAATACCGGATACAGTTCATAATCAAAACAAATGAAAAGCTCTGCTTTTTACCAAAACTCTCAGTGGTCGCCATGACAACCTGCTCTAATAGATCGGTGGGATTAGCTGGGATCAGAGTTACCTGCTGGTCGGCTTCAACTCAGGCGAACCCAACGATTCATGTCGTTGTATTTGACAAACAGCAGGTTTTTTATGACTCTCAGAGATAATCCTATAATTGGAGAAGGATTATCTGGAATCAAGGTCTAAAAATATCACTGAGCTGCAAGAGTTCAATACGTTTTTGTAAGACCATCGAAGAAATTTAGTTTTATCATCAAAGCTGAAATATGAAAAAAAAAATGAATCTAAAACTTTTCTAAGTTTGTCAAGATTTTTGCATTTAATTCAGAATTTTCACTGGGTGATGAAAAACTTTTACCAAACTAACTTTAACATTAGAAAAAAAAACTTTTCATCCTGTAAAACAGCAAAATAAAAGAATTTAGGAGTTTCTTCTATTGGAAAGATTCAATAGAAACACACAGAATGTATATTTGTGTGAATTTGTTGTATTGGAGGCAAAACTGTAATATTAATATTTTAAATACAAATTTCCCTTTAAGGTTTTGGATATAAAAGATATAAAATGGGATGGAGTGGAGAGGGGGCGTAGTGGGCGGAGTCCCAAACACAAAAAAAGGAAAAAATGACAGAAACTGCCTCAGGTATATCATCAAAATGTAAATATATACAAAATGAATAATTTCTGTGCACAAACACCCACATCCTTAGACATGTTTATATCCACACAATTACATTCATCAATATAAGCAGAGCCAGTCAGGCTCATCTCTATTAATGTTTTACATACGAGCGATTTTATGGGTCAACTTATGGAGAAACTATAGTTTTATTGTGAAATTGTCTTTGGGAAAAATGCAAAATAACAACCAAAAAAGTGTCATCTAAAATGCAGAATGAAATCAATAATTACACAATAAGTTAATCACTTATAAAGCTCAATTTACTATTTTCAGAAAAGACATTTGCTTTTGTGGTTTGGGACAAAGAGATAATAATTGTCATCCAGAGGGATTTTAATTAATTAAAACAACATTTTATTAAAATAAAAAAAAATAATTTATTTTTATTAATATACTGAATTAAAGTAAACTCATAAAGACTGAACTGGTGAGAGGAAATAACTCAAAAAGAGGTTAAAAACCAAAACTAAATGACAAAACTTTAAAACCAAAGAAATAAAACACAGAGGACACCATGACTTCCACAACAGAAACCTCTTTTCTTTTTTTCTTTCCCTTTTATGCCACTGGTGTTTCTTCCACACGCTAATAAGTAATTATCAACCCACAATCGACAAGCGCTTGAACTTTAAATGTCCATTAGTTTCGTGTCACGGCACAGCTGATATTAGCACTATGAAGATCATCACCCGTGATCCCTAAACCACAACGTCCGGCCTTCTGGCTGTTGAGCAGATAATTAACCTTCCTGCTCTTCTGCCTTCGACTCGCTTTGTTACTTGAAACATTTTAATTACAAAGATGAGAACAAGTTCTGAAACAAACCCGTATAAATATAAAGTCACTTCCACTGTAAAAATGTACGTTTTAAAACAAATCCATTGAAGATAATTAATATATTTCCAAACTTTTGCATTTAACTTACACCAAATTACTTTACAAATGACTATTTTAACAAACTTTTTAATTTTACTGCTAAAAAAAAGAATTCCAATCAAAAATAAAATATAAAAAAGTGTAAAATGAGTATGGCTGAATGAGTATGGTCAGATTTTATTAGTAAAGATCCAAATATTTTCTCGGTTTAGTTATTGTGTTAATTTCTCAAACTTTAAACTAAGTTATGACTGAAAACTGGATCCTCAAGGAAGCAAAACTTCAAATATCTGCTGCAAAAACTCTCCAAAGCAGATGTTTGGGTCAATTATTAACTAAACAGATCTGTCAGAGTGGGATATAAGTTCCTGTCTTCATACGACATTTTTAGGCTGCAACAACAACAACTGGCAGCTTTTCAAGTCTGTAATGCTGTTGACTTAAGCTCCAAGCATGAAAAACACAATAATTCACCACAGAAAGAAAAAAAAATGGGGCAACATTTAATTATTTGATCCATTTTTGTGCTTTTCCTTGTATCTCATTAGCAAAACACGGTGTGTTGAACAAGACAAGGTTGGCTGCTCCACATTTGCTAAAATTAGTGCAAAGCGTCTCTCGCTCATTGGCTAATTTAGGAACCAACACTAAGTCCTGCGTCGTGTCATCCCAAGGCTGCAGGAATGAAAGGATAACCTGATTTCCAGCTGTTATCTGAGCTGCACACAAAAGACTGATTACCAGCAAATTCTCATTCAGAAAAAAAACAAAAGAAATTTGGCTGCGCGGGAACTTTAAGTAAATCAGGTCAACCTCAGGCTGGAAAAGACGAAATAAATTCACGAAAGAAAAGAAGTCGAAAAACAACGAGTATAGTTGCAGTGAAACGTCAGCAAATGAGAGGAGGGCAAAGAGAAAGTGGGGCATCAATTTCCTTGGCAACCCTGTCATCCATGAATAATGAAATACAGACATGTCGAGGAAGCGAAGGGGTGAAACCGGGAAGAGTATTTCGCTTTATTTTGAAGGCTGGATTCTGTCTTTCTACTGAGAATAAAAACTCTTTACGATTTCATGTTTTTACCAATTATTTAATTATCTTTACTGAATTTTCATACACTTTTTTTACAATTAAAACCAATTACACACAGAAAAATAAGAATATTCATGAGAAATAAAGTGAAACCCTAATTCTTATTTCTTTTGTAAAATGATTTCTCCTTTGACACACGTCAGTCTGAACTTTGAGAAGCTCTTTAAAGGTTTCAAAAGTTCAACTTTCATCAGCAGTAGCGCACTTGTCAAAAGAAATATGCTTTAAAAAAATTCCATCTTTGAAGGAAGCTCCTATTCATGTAGATTCTGCAGGCAGAGTTACTCAATTTTAGGGAATTTCCTCCCATCACTTCTAACGGTGTATTTTAGATTCATATGAATAATTAGAGGACAATATGTGGATGTAGGTGAACTGTCACAACAACAAAAATACAAGTTAGTCTGCTCTGAAAGGAAACTCGTATCTATTATAAACTGAAATAAAGTTGAATTTTACTTATGTCATTTTTTTTACATTTTATAGATATTTTTAATTTTTTTAACTATCAAGTGCTACATACTCTCCTATCCAAGACAATTGTTTAATCTTTGTTTTTTATTATTTATAGAAGCTAAAATGTGGAAAAATATTGTAGGATATTTAACTGCCAAGCTAAACTGAAAATAAATTATTTAAATATATATATATATATATATATTATCTACACAAGGGGTCTGGAACCTTCAAAACTTAAAGAATTATCGGGTCAATTTCTCAACAATCCAGTCAGAGCCACTAAGTCTTATTTCAAAATAAGACACTGATTTATTTCATGTTTTTGTCAATATTAATATAAATATTAAATATATATATTTTGGGCATTAACAGAAACATAAATTTCAAAATATTCAGTAGTTTATAAATTTTGAAAGAGGTTCGCTTGACTTCCTTTCAAAATAAAAGTCATCTTCCATCATGTAGAATTACCTCAATGCAGGAAATGTGATGTCAGTAGTGATTTGACATTTTACTGTATGTGTGCATCAGGTAGAAATTTGTAACTTTACTTCACAGAAATTCAATCTGAGATAATTAGGTGACACTTTTCATGTTTTTCATACCATAAGATGTACCTAGGATCCTTAATTTGTTCAAAAATAGAAAATCCACCTTAAAATTCAGCAGCTTCTTGCTCTGGAAGTCACTTGTGATACATGCTGCGCTTCAACTATTTGTGATTTAGTTTTTTTTCTCATTATTCTCCTACTTTTAACTTTCTAAATATTTTTTAAAACTAAAATCTTTTTCTTCATAAAAAGAGACACACTGGTGTAAGAGCGACAGGTGTCTCTGGACATCTGGACAAGTTAAGGACATCTTTTGAATTTCAAAATAAAACCATTACAAAAACGACTCAAGTGTTTGGATTGGAGCCTTTAAAAAATGTAATAGCAGGTAGATCAGACACTATGTTGGTCACAAACAGATTTTTTCAAGCAAGCTGAAGCAAATTAAAATCTATGAACTTTAACAGCGCGACCAGACAAATAAACAACATCATTTAAATATGACAGTAATTAACAAGGAATGGATCAGGAGTAGAGCACCTGAAGCGTTTGACTTTTACACATTAACTGGTTCATTAACTGCATGTACATGGTTGATGCAAATAATATAATTAGGTGAAGCAACTGTGACTAATTAGCAAAGAGTAAATAAATACAAAATAAAGGTTGCAGAGTGACACAGAGTATATTAATCTGAACGGAGTATAAAAACTTGAGTCGTGTTTTTGTTCAGAAGCTTCCTTCATCCCCTTACTTTGAATGTTTTGTTCCTCCTCTTCCTCTTGTGTCATGATCCACCTGCTTTAAATTATTAATCACTACAGCTGCTTCTTTTTTCTTAATTGTCCCCCTGTGATTGATGTTTTTTTTGGAGAGTTCATTTCTTGAGTCTTTGTGGGTGTGTGCTAAAATGGTTCAAACTGGAAAACGGGAAATATTTTGTGTCAATTGGTAACTTCACATCTGAGCAAACAGAAATTACATGTGGAGTGCCCCAAGGCTCCATCCTGGGACCACTTCTATTTAACATCTACATGCTCCCACTGGCCCAGGTTATAAAGAACAACAACATTAGTTACCATAGCTATGCAGATGACACACAGATATATATTAGACTGACACCAGGAGACCGAGGCCCTGTACAGGCTCTTGGTAAATGCATTGAGGACATTAATGACTGGATGTGCCACAACTTACTTCAATAAAACAAAACTGAGGTTATTGTCTTTGGGGCTAAAGAAAAAAGGTTAGACGTCACTACAGAGCTTCAATCTATTCAACTAAAAACTACCAACCAGGCCAGAAACTTGGGTGTAGTGATAGACACAGACCTAAATTTTGATAAACACATTAAGGCAGTCACTAAATCAGCCTATTATCATCTCAAAAGATGCTAAATCCAAGAAATGACAAATACACCTTCATAAATGTTGTGGCAAAACTACATGAATCATAATTGTCACTTTCCTTTTTAAGAGAGGAAAATCAGGAGACTCTGGCTAATTAGAGGATGCATTTGAACCAATCAGAATCAATGTAATTATCCGCGCTTCCACCAGGTGCTGATTGTTTTACAAACATAAAGAACAGCACAGTAGTTCAGTTTTTCTCAATCCTGTTTGAGATTGTGTTGGTTTAAAAAGAAGGCAAAATGCTTCCAGGCCCATTTTGGCACGCCGAAGTCCCGATTAAACATCGGCACATCATCTGCATACCAGCAGTAATCATTACCCAACAGTGATTAAAAATCAAAGTGCCAAAAACCCGCATTTCCACTCTCGTTTCAAAAATACGCGCAATTTCTTTCCAATGACTCATCTCCAGTCCGCCTGCTTCTATGGTAATTTCATTGGGTCTCATCAGCGCGTCTCTGAACACCGTGACCATGAGCAATCATTAAATAATTCAGAGTGTGTGGCACATCAAACGTTACCTGTCAGCCGCAGAGGTGCGATGAGCCAAAGGACTGGCTGCCGAAGACAGTTGTGAAAATGAAGGAAAAAAAACAACCCCAATAATTTACTTTTCCATGCAAATCCAGCCGTGTGGACTCAATGATCATGTCAGGATTATACACACATAATCTGGCTAATTTGCATTGAGCTAGTGGTGCATGCTTTAATAAACTCTCTTCATTAATTCCAGCTCCTAAGAAGATATTCAAAATAACCAGCTCCTTTATTGTTGTCACAGAAACAATGTGTGGAGCACACCAGGCATCCTTGGTGTTTAATTATACGTTGAAGTCATTTAATGGTTTTAATACAACAGACAAGAGTTATGGGAAGTAAAACTTTAGATGAAAACAGAGCAAAAGTGAACCCAAGAAAGATGGAAAAAATGTCCCACTGTGATTATCTTTTGATCTATTTGTAAATATTTTAATTATGATTATGTCCATTTTTTTTACTAAATCCAAATATGTTGTTTTCTAAGACATAGTGTCTTCAGAGCGGCAGTAGTTCTTTAGAAATGTACCTCTGAGTTGTTGGAGGAACTGTTAGTCTGAAGGAACTCCGTCCCCCTTTCCCATCACCTTTAACTGAGGTATCTCTTTATCTGCTCTCCTGCTATCTCACACACCTCATTCTAAAGCAGGGGTGTCCAAAGTCTGTCCTCGAGGCTGGATTTCCAGAAACCGTGTCTTATCTGCTGCTGATTACCTGGACCAGGTGTGTTTGGCCAATAGAAAGCTTCACTGGCAGGTTGATTGGGAAACACTGACTTTGGACACTTCTGATCTAAAGCCTCGTTTCCACCACGTGGTTCGCTACGGTTCAGTATTTTAAGCACTTCCATTGTGAAATGGATGTAGGAAAGACTTATTTTGAAGAGGCTCTTAATTTGAAAGTATTGATGGAAGGGAGGGGGAGGGTTTGAGCACTCCATGAGACAAAAGCAGTTAGCTGCAAAGAAAGATTGGCCGAGAGTAATGACGACATTAGCAAGCACCAGTATAGCGCTAAGCTAGCGTTTCCGGATACCTCGTTACGGCGGTGTTCTTCTTCAATCTTCTTTCAAACAACATTAAATTCCTGTTATAGACGATGTTCAAAAAGTAAAGCAAGAAAGGATGACCTCCATTGTTGTCGCTTTTCAAGTTGATGCGCTAGCGGTCTACACCACGGATGCGCCGTGAAAACAAGCCGCTCAGTGGACACGCTCACCATAATTAGCTGGTCCGTCCCGTAGTACTCCTTACCGGACCGGTCCGGACCGCTCAGTGGAAACGAGGATCAACATTACCAGTCCTTTAAAGGAGATGAGGAAAACAAAAACGTACATAGATCTATTTGCCTCCATGCAGGGAGCTTATGCCCCGCCCATTGTAGTTTCTATGTCACAGCTACAATCTTTTCAAACTGTTTTTTGCTCCTCATTCACACATTGGAATAAAGAAATGTTATTTTAAGTTTAGTTTTCTTGATTTTCTTGAAGAATAAAAGCTGCAGCTGGTTCATAAAATTGACAATCAATGGTTCCTAAAAAATGAAAGAAATTATAACTCGTCCTCTCCTTTTCTTTTTTCTTATTTTTTGTGGCTCCCAGAAGGAAATTGCTGATATGGAGCACGAAGTATTGCAGGAAAGCATCCAACCGGATATCCTGGAGTGCATTCCCTGCCAGGAGGTCCAGTTAGCTGCTTGGCATTAATTGTCAAAGCCAGACTCATCATGAGCACTAAGCACATTCTGGAGATCCGAGGTCCACCGGGGACGATAAAGTTCAGCCGATAAGCACCACACAGGAACTCTTAAAGATAGGAGTTTCATTAGAACACCAGCTTTAACTCAAGTTGTTTGAAATAGCTGGAGAATTTACATGGAGGTCCACCGCGTCAGC
>NC_050535.1:9202922-9277210 GCF_002922805.2 Oryzias melastigma
GGCCGGGTTACTCTTCCCACACAGATCCAGCACTGCCCTACTTCCCCCTTAACATCTGTTTCTTTTCCTCGCCGGGTGCCAGGGGGCAGCAATCCACCAAGACATCCACATCATGAGCAGCAGCTCCGTCGCTGCCTGCCAAGCCTCGATCAAAGGGGACAGCTGTCGAACGGATCTGCAAGTACACAGCGCTGCTTCGTGAATGACAAACGGGCAGATGAAGGGCGTTGGGGGACAGACGGATGGATTTCCTGAATGTTCCTCTCTGGATTGGTACATCTGTATACACCATAGGCTGCATGGCGGAGTTGGGGTTTGATTTTTTGCCTCACAATACGATGGTTTGGGTGCTTTCCAGGTTCCTGGGCTCTTCTGTGGAGCCGTCCAGCGGGTTCTCTGACAGATGACGGCTGGAATTGGCTCCAGCAGATCCTCTAAATAGGATGAAGCAGAAAGGGAGTGTGCAGATGTAAATTCTAAACTGCTGTTGTGTTGTGGTCTTTTATTTCTGATATAAACGTTCACCTGAATCAGCAGAACGTTGGAGAGAAGGTAGAACAAAACGCCTTGTGTGTGTCTTTAACTCATCAGTTAGACACAAAATGTACAATTTGACTCTCACAAAAAATGATAAATAAGAGTGAATAAATCTGACGTTTTTTTAGCCAGCGTAACAACAGAAATGTGTGTGTTGTGAGCGGGTCAAATGCAGCCAGAGGAAGGTATTAACCTTAATCAGCCGGGCAGCTTCACAGATTACAGGGATGGTTTTGAGTCACATTTAAAAACACAGATGATAAAAATGCTATCTTTTTAACATAATCTGCAGTTTCTATTCATCTTCTGAAATAAAGAAGGGTCTTTTTTAGGGGTTACTGGACTGGGATTTGAACGGGGACGTTCTTACACTAACCGCTACACCACCATGGAACCCGACAATGACTGTTGAACTTGATTTATATAGCCCAATATTACAAATAGGGGTGTGCTAAAACATCGATATTCCGATATATCGCGATATTTCTTCCTGCGATTGATTCTTGATGGGTTCTCACCAAGTATCGATCTTTTATTTTCATTTGAAGAGGCTGTAAAATGTTATATTTGTTATTTTAATTTTTTCTTCTGTTGTTTACAACAATTTTGCACTCAGTATTGGCACTGTTGTTCATGTTTACCATTATGAACAGACTTTTACAGATAAATCCGCTTCAATTGGTGTCAATTTTTGTCAAAGACAGAATTACTGATTTCAGCAATGTTGCACAAAAGTGTCTATTATTTTTTGGACAAAATATGACACAGGGTGTTTATTATGATTGCAGGGATATATTTTCCTAAAAAAATGATGTGTTATTCTATATAATGAGAGTAATTAGAGATTTTTTTAAGATAATTATCGCAGTATCGCGATATCATCGTCATCTTGAGCCATGTATCGTATCGTGAGATACTCAGTGATTCCCAGCACTAATCACAATATAGTCGTCTTAACGGGTTCACACTGGTGATTGTACAAAAACAAAAAGTCAGTCATAAAATATAAACTTTAGCTAGTTGCTAGACTTAACTAAACTCGGCATCCCTGCACTTAAACCCTCCTTCTTGTTAAGGAAAAACTACTAAAAAAAACTGATTCCGGGAAAAAAAAGAGAAGAAACCTCAGAGATGTCCACATGAAGGAGGGATTTACCAGGACTAATATTAGTTTATCTAACTCTACAACTACATGATTGAATAGTGTAGCATCCAGAAGGAACTGGGGGACAAGCCAGAGGCGAGGTCCACTGCCAATGAAATCTCTCCTACTCCTCCAGAGGGGAGTGGGAAAGAGGAACAACAAATGAATTGCACTGCACCAAAAAGAGGCACGGAGAACTACATGAAAAAAGACGATAATAGATCATCTTTTCATAATATCTTTTAAATATTTTAGACTTTTCTCTGACGATGAAACTTCCTTGCTCTAATTTAAGGGTCACAGCTCCAAATAATGTGCCTCCATCTTTTCCTTGTCTCTGCATCCTCCTCATTTGACCCTTTATGTCACCACATTTTAGATCCTCCTTTGTTTTTTTTTTCTTTTAATAATCTCAATCTGTTTCCCTGCATTTACCTCCAAAGTATCTAATATTAGCCGTTCCTCTGATGGATTCATTCCTCATCCCTTCAATTCTACCTCCGGTTCCTGACTCAGAGCTGCTGTTTGTGGTTATATTAGGTGATTAGAATTGTACAAGTTGAGGGAAATTAATGGTAACAATCTAAAGTGGACTTTTATGGCATGAAAACATCATATATGCAAATAAAAACTGAACTCTACGGCTGATACTTTGAGTTGATCTAGCTTCATTTGGTATGTGGAAATTATTTATTTAAGGAAAAAAAAATATTCTACGGTATATTTGACCCAAAACAGCTCAGGTTAAGAATGAAGAGACACAATCCAGCAACTCCAAAGTAAAAAGTGCGCTAAATTGTTTAAAATTGTGATATCAATCATAAAGAGGCAAGAAAATTGGGATTTAATAAGACTCCAACGCATAAAATAAATAAATAAATAAATTAGAGTGTGAAGACAATCATTTTTTTACTGTATCTTGAAGAAAGAATATAATCAGTAAAAAATAAAATCATTCACTCATTCACTTACTTTACTTTAATGGGAGCTCACTGATAATAAACTCTACCTGTAACTTGGAACATCTTTGCTCCTATAGATTCGTTTTTGTCCGTGTCACACAAATGTGGGAGGTAGACTAATTAAAGCAGCTCGGGGAGCCCAGAGGAAGCCAGCACTTTGTCTGTGCAGAGCAGGAATATGGGCAGAAGCCTCTAATCCACTTTGGGTGCATTACCACTGCAGCATTATTATAATGTATAATAGAATTATAAATGATTACAGAATAATGCTGGTTTGATTACTTTATTGTTGAATCTGTATGAGGGCCACAGACAGAACATTTTTTAAACTCATACAGTCTGTTGGTTTGTGGTTTTTAACATGAAAGAGTGATAGGAACTGTAGAAAAAAGAGGCAAAAATAAAAACATGTAATAGTTTTTGATGTGGTTGTAATTACAGTAACTCTGAGAGGGAGACGGCTTTCTGGCTAAAGGATAATTTCATCCGACAGCTTGTTAAAATAACTCAATTTTACTCCCAGGTGGGATTGGATTTTGACTTTTAACCAGCAACAGGAAGCAGCAAAGCCAAACAACACGTTTGAAAATGAGTAAATGTAAAGCAACAAGTGAGGACGACGTCTAAAGAGCTGTCAGCACTTAAAAACAGCTAAGTAATGGACAAAGAGAGCACAGCATGACCAATAAAAAATAAAAAATGCCAAAAACATGTTTTTTGGGGCTATTTATAAAACAAAACAGCTTTGAGATCTTTTTGCTTGTATTACATATAACAAATAAAGTAAGCACACGCAGCCCCGGCACTAACAAGACTGCCAGAGGGCAGAAAATAAGATTGTATACATTATTTCAAGCAGTGATTTTGATGTAGCACAGCCTAGAAATGTATCAAAAATGACAAACATGGCCTTTCAGCGCATCGTGACCTACTTAAGGAAAAATCTCATGAAAGACATTGGTGTCTGGATGTCAAAAAGAGCAAATGTAAGGAATGTTTTAAGTATTCAAAGTACACCATGTTCAGGGAAAAAAGGGATTTTTTTAAATCCCTCAAGCACATCAACTTGATTTTTTTCCACTGATATATAATAAAGTTTTTTGTTAGTCTTATTTAAAAAATGTTTCAAAACATAAAAAAGAAAGTAGTCATAAATTTTATTATCATTATTTTCATATAATTAAACTTTATTGTGTCACTTCCTGTTATTGTCTTACTTTATGTTTAGATTGTGTCTTTTATTGCACAGTGTTCTTTATGGTAAATGTTTTATTTGGTAGTTTGTGAAAGCAGAAAGCAATCTTCACTTTTTTTTTTATTTTTATAAAATAATTGACCATAGAACTCTTTAACTTTAAAAAGTTAAACCATCACCTTTGCCAGATAATTTTTACCCAATAAAAAAAGTATTTGTCATAGGAATAAATCAAAATATGATAACACATGTTAAATTAAATAAGTTTTTTTTTTTTATTTTCAACTGTGATCTAAGTGACTAAATGGAAAATTAAAACCGAAAGATCCCCAAAACATGCAAGAAAATTACTGAAGATTTGGGAATTTGAGAACAAAAAAAATAAAAAAGCCTCAAACTGTTTCCAACCGGACATTCCAAGACCCATCGTCCAGGCCTCATCTCACCCCACCAGCGAGTGTTTTCCCTGCATCCTCTCCTGGTAAGGGCTAATAACCTTTTCCCATTCGTCCCGAGTGATTTGTTCTCTACAGCGCAGCATGCAAACACGTAATGGTGACAAATCCTCACACGGCGTGATCAATTCACTTGATAAATAATAACAGCCCTGGCTGGATGACATCTTCGCAGGCGGCTGTAATGAGGCCAATATTCTGTAAATCACGACACGGCGTGATGAATTCCTCCTCTGTGATTATTTCCACTTTCAAATACTTACAAGTTTTGAATTTTTTTGAAAGAAGAACGCCCTAAAAAAAGAATACATTAACAAAAGTTATGCAATTTAATATGATGACTTTGTTTTAGAGTGTACCAAAAAAGCAACAGAGAGGACAGTTCTTGATATAAAAATTTTATTTTGAATAAAACAACGTAGCCATATTACATGTAGTGTGGTGGATCTATTTTACACACCTCAGGAGGGGCGACACAGTCCTGCCATGGTAAGGTTGGTCATGATTGTGTTGGTTCAGATAGTAGTGTTGTTCAGCCTCACGGTTTTACAGAATAGCATAGAGCACAACAACACAACACAGTGAGGGACCAGTGCTAGAAGGCCAGTGGGAGCAAAAACATAAAACAAACCAACCAGAGTGATCTTTCAGGGAGGGGGAGTCCACATTGTGGTACAGTGATGACTTCTTTTTTTATTATATACTTGGTAAATCCTCGCCGCAGTGTACACCAACACAGTAAGCTAGAACTGTAAGTGATCACGACTGTTAACAAGAACCACGAGAACAAAACTGTGTCTGAGTCTGAGGTAGCAAGGCAATCATGGCTTTCCTCTGATTTCTCAACGTACAGTTCTCCAAAAAGAAAATAAGAATAAACACACCAGCTATTCTACATATGACAACTCGTACAAACCCAGATTCAAGACACCTTCCGATTTAAATCTAGATTTTCCAAAAACGTCTGCTTATAGTTTTCCCCACATGGAATGACAAACTGTATAGGCACAGAAAGGGTAAAGTTTTCCTTAAACAATCAGCCGGCATCGAACGCTTTAAAGGGGAACCTGACGTGCTACGGGGCAGATTTAAGTCTCCCAGGAATAGTGTGTGTGCTTCCATGGATACATAGAAGGGAATTCGATGGAACACAGCAGTGGAATGACGGGACAATAGTGTAACAGTTTGATTCCCATTTCTGATCCTTTCTTTCTGGATAATTTACTTTAAATCTCACATTTATTTAAACAAGATCCGCCAACAACCGGTAAAAATGTACAGTTTGCATAGACGAGGTGGTTAAAGTGGATTAGCTGTCCGCTCCGGTGCATCTTTGGGATTTCGGGAGATGGGATGGTTGGTGTGGGAATGGTGTTGAACTCATGCGTGAATACTTCAGTCCTTACATCACCTGAAAATGAGGAGAAATGTTTTGAGTTGGGCTGTAAGTGTCAACGCATTAACGCACATGATTAAACAAAGTTAATATTTATTAAAGCAGATTAATCACACCTCATAGAGCAGCAGTCTTTCACTTTGCTCGGCGGTTCAGGCTTCCATGGCGTGCGTTAAAACACTACGTCAGGTATTATCCCACTTATACCATGGTTTTTTTTTACAAAAGAACTAAATATTTAATGGTTTTTAGTACTTTAATCTTATTACTTTTTTGGTTTAGACTGCTTTTTTAAAAAAAAGCAGTCTATTTGATCCACTTGATCCGACAACGCGTCGCATACTGCAGACATAAAAGTCTTTATAGTTCTGGTTAACTTACAGTTGATGTGTTTTGAACACAGATTACATTTCTGGATTAACACTTGACAAATTAAAAAAATGTAATACAATAAAAATGAAAGAAACATTTTCTCTCTGGGTTGTTTTTGTTCAAAAGCCGCATATTGTCATTTAACATGTAATGAGGAAAACATTGTAATTATTCACGATTAATCACAACACAAAAGTGTGATTAATGTGATTTTTTTAATTGATCGACAGTACTCATTAAAGATAAATGCTCTAAATATGTTTTGTGTGATTTCATTTTGTGATTATTTACAGAAAAGTGGTTACCAAATAATGCCACAAAGTTGCTATTAATCGCGATTAATTCCCTCATGTGCGATTAATTAGTTAAAATTTTTGAAATAATGTCACAAATTGCGATTAATCACGATTACGTTTCCCCAGCAAGCGATTAATTCGTTAAATTTTTTTGAAACAATGCCACAAATTGCGATTAATCGTGATTAATCCCCCAGTATACGATTAATTAGTTAATTTTTTGAAATAATAGATGCGATTAATTGCAATTAATTTCACCCAGCATGCGATTAATTAGTCAAAGGTTTTGAAATAATGGGACATTGCGATTAATCGCGATTACGTTCCCCCAGCATGCGATTAATTAGTTAAAATTTTTGAAATAATGGCACAAATTGCGATCAATCGCGATTAAGTTTCCCCAGTATGCGATTAATTAGTTAAAAGTTTTGAAATAATGGCACAAATTGCGATCAATCGCGATTAAGGTTCCCCAGTATGCGATTAATTAGTTAAAAGTTTTGAAATAATGGCACAAATTGTGATTAATCGCGATAATCCCCCCCCCCATATGCAATTAATTAGGTACATTTTTTAATCGATTCCCAGCCCTAGTTTTAAGACAATCTCCTGAACCAACAGACAACAGCCAGCATCCAGAAATTAGCAGGAAGGCTGATGGGATAATTGCTAAAGGCTGAGGTCAAAAATCTGCCTCAGAGAGGCACAAAAAAGTAGAATTCGTGTGCAAAGAGGCAAGAGTGGTTTGAAAAGACTGCTGGGGAGAGGTCAGAGAAGAATACCGGCAGTGGGAAAAGGTCGATAACAGAAGCTTTCACAGCATCTCTGTCCTGAAATGCGCCCTGGCCCTCAGAGCGGGCCAAAGGGGGGAGGGGTTAGCCATGGTGTTCTCCTGAGATCCATTAGGCGCCCTCTTGCACTGATCACCTGATACGGAGGCAGGTGAAGGCGACATGGAGGGCTCGACTGTAATTATCTCTCCAGTGTGCTGCAATTCAAATCTCCTCATCTTTTCCGACCAGTAAGAAAAAAGAAAAAAGTAGAAGACGGCGTCTCACCTGTGGTCTTGATGAGAGACTCAAGGCTGTGGGAAGACAAAACAGCCGTTAAATACTCAAACTTTGTCATTGTATTTGTGTTTTTGATGAGTTCAAACTAAATCTTTGCACAGTCTGATAACACTGGAGTGACTTCAGGATTAGAATGGGTTTTAACCGAAGCCCCATAGGAGTTTCAACTCAACGAGCTTTGCTTTCAAATTTAAACATTTTAGTTATTTTTACACTTAGTTAAAACCTTTGAAAGAGAAATATTATTTAAAGTCCCACTCCAATCATTTAAAAAAATCTATTTAGAAAGTGTTCCTTTTAATTATTTAGTAGATTATTTTAATTTAAATTATTAGGACATACTTTCTGCATAGCGGCTGGAGTTCATTAGAAATTCGCCTGTGAAATGTGGGCGGGACTGTGAGCGCAGGGTAACGCCTGCTTCACCCTGGGCGCAGAAGAAATACGGTCCACGGTTCAAAGTTATTTAAGGTTTAAGTTGATTTATTCTGTAATAATATTCCTCCCTGCTTTTATTCAAAGTAATGTTAAAAAATTAAATGTTTAAAGCTTTAAAAATGTAGTTTTAGTGTGTTTAAAAATGTTTATGTTGTTTAACCGACAGCCTAAAGTGTTTTTTTTCAAACAGCATTTTTTCTTCTGCTCCTGATTTACAAGATTTCAACGCAGAAATACTCAGATATTCCCTAAATATGTCCTCCATCATGCTACAAAAACATTTTTAAACGCCGTTTTCATTGGAGTGGGTCTTTAATGAAGATGATTGGGGTGAAAGGTTTCTCTCGACTTCAGAAAACAAATCCCCTTCATGTTGTTGTGTCGGTTTACATCTGAACTCATCCGTTTGCTCCACACGAACCAAAAACGAGTCGGCTCGCAGGAGATGCTGCACTGCCATCACATTAAATTTGACACACACAAACAACCCGAGTGAAAGGATGAATGCGGAAGATCCAGCCTTGCTGAGGAGAACTGAAAGGTGGATGATGAACTCCAGCTGGAATTATTGATGATTGCTCCAGGAGAGCTCTGCTGGCTTTATTTTCCTGGAGCTTTAATTGAGGAATGTTGGCGTCAAAAACACAGGAACTGACAATTACAGATAAAAGTGTCCGACTAGGTGGGTGAAGATGTGCAAAATGATGAATAGAAGCCATCTTGAAATGGATTATTTGGGTTTGACCCCGTGGTGAAACGCACACACGCCGGATGAGGCTGAGCGAGCGGCGTGAGAGGAGGACTTACGACTGCATGCGGGGAAGGAGCTGTTAATCTGTTCCAATACATCTGCCAGGTCAGAGCTGCTATTGTGGGGGTCCAGCAGCTCATCTGAACACACGTGCACACACAGGTTTACCGCGTTATCATCAGCCACACTTTACATGGCTGCAAACTCAGGAAAGTACTGTCACAGCAAGACATGAGTGGCTCTCTGAGCTGTGGTTTAACGCCAAGGGTGTGTGTGTGTGTGTGTGTGTGTGGGGGTGTGTGTGTGTGTGCGTGCGTCCATTCTCCAGGTTTGCTCACCTGAGTTTTCTGTAAGTGGTCCTCGATCTTGCACAGCAGGAGAGGAGGCTCCGTTCACCCGCGAGTCCACCTCCGGCTGAGATGAAGAACAAGGAAAATGTCAGTATTTATGAGAGATGAATGCAGCTTATGACCGAATATGCTGCTGTCAGGTGATATGAAGAACATCTCTAAAGCCAGTTTTCTTCACAGGACTAAAAGTAAAATCTCCAGAAAATAATTTTAACTCAGAACAGTTTATAATTTGATCGCTTTCAAACTAAATACAACCTTTTCTGCTATTTTCTTCAATTAATATTTAGATTTAGATTTTTAGAGATGATGCATAAAAAAACAAAAATGTAAAAATAAATCTATTTATTTTAGGGGTGTGTATCTTTCCCTCTCACACAATTCAATTTGCATCTTCAACTAACTTTTTGGCGATATGATGCAGTCCAATTCTTTTACCAAAAACGCTAAAATCTAGACATTTCTTATTCATACGGCATTTAAAGCTATGAATAATAATGAAGTTTGACAGAGAAATGTTTTCAGGCATTGACTTGGAAGAAGTGAGCTTGTGATTGGACGTAAATTGGTTTGCATCACATTTACAGAAAAAGACAAAGACAATAAAAAAAACCTTAATAGAAACTACAGTAGATTATTTACTATGGGGTCAAATTAGGATTATCTTAAAGTAAATTAAAAACAGGCATTGTAAATTTGATTAAAAAAAAATAGAAAATTTGAAACCAGTTGAAACTTGAAAGCTTGAAGGAATTTTTGAAAATGTAAAAAAATATTTTAAAAAATAATGTTTTGTTTGTACTTTCAACTTTCCTTTTTTTGTTTCTCCCTCTTTATTTAGAGCTCATTGGCTATTATTATTATGTTTTTTTAATAATTCCTTCAAGTTTTCAATATGTATTTTTAAGTTTGAAACTGTTTTCAAATTTTCTTCTTTCTTCAAATTTTCAATCTTTGTTTTTCATTCACTTTAAGCTGATTTGACCCATAATTTACATCTCGATTGATTTTATACCTTTTAACTAACATAATCTTGTTTATTATGTGGTTGCCAAACTATTGTTTACATCCCTACACTGTCCGATCAATTTTTTGATACGCATTTAATATCTTTTTTTTTTTTTTTTTTGGTAAGAAATCTACAACTTATCTTTTGATTTACATTCTTATATGCTACTTTGAGCCCACCAGTGCTGCAACTTTGACTGAAAAGACACATTTCAGCTAAACTGAGGGTTCAGTTTCTCGCCGACAGGACAAAACCACAGTGAATCATGCCTGAAAGTCAGAGACGACACTCAGGAACAAACGCTTCTGCTGGTGACATTTAAAACGCCGCCTCACGATCCACTTAACTGTAAAATAAAATATATATTGCGCCCGCACTTTTCCTTTAATAACTCATCTTCTTTTCACCCCATTATCTGCTGGTCTGAGGCTAATGCTTTGAAAAAGTCCCTGAAGCACAGCCGGCCTCTCCTAAGAAAAGCTAAGTTCAGGTCTTTGGTCGGCCTTGGAGAGGCTGAATTTCAGGTGTGAAATCAAGCCGGTGGAGTTTATTATTCTGAAGCTCAGCAGAAGCTGCAGCTCCTGGAGCCTCCAGGCCTCCGCAAATATCAGAGTGTGAATTTTTACTGTCAGATTATTGGTTTTATTTCCTTTTTCTGCTCGAAAATAAAGTGATTAGCTTTGTTATGTGTGAACGGTACTGGCGGCAAAGATGTTCACAGAAGAGCGATTGTGTTACAGAGCCTGCAGGGATGTGGACGGTCCGGTTGGTGGACGCAGGGGGACGAATTAAAAATCATCCCAATTTCTCCACAACAGAATTGATTAGAGAGGCATTCTTAAAGTAGAATGGAAATATGATGTTTTTAACATGTTCTGGAGTCATTTTTCTCATAATGGAGGACATATGTAAAGAAAATTAAACTCAAAGTTGTATTTCTGAGTCTATCTTAATTCAAATCATTTTGAAACAGTGGCAAATAAAAACATGCTGCAATATATTTTGGACATAAAAAGCGTTTCGTGTGTAATTCTTTAAGATTTGTAGGTCTAATTAGTTTCAAGCTTGTTGTCATTTTAATTTGTGCGTGTGTAAATTGTATTTCTTTTTAATTTAATAATTTTGGTACTTATGCACATAATTTACTATATGAGATACAAATCAAGTCAGGGTGATATTTATTTATCTCCATACAATATTGCAAACCATTTAGTTGCACCAGTAATGCTAGGTTGGAGGTGTGAGGGGCTGTAAGCCAGTGGGAAAGCGAGTAAACTGATAACTCAGTTATAGATGACGGGAAGGGGGGTCGGGGTTGGTCAATGGCAAAAGCCCGACTCAGATGATAGTAAACTACTGCCGGTCTGCAGAAATTATGTCCAAGAAAATGACACAGATTTTTTGATTTAGGCTAAAATGACTTAAACATTATTGAAAAACTTTTACAATAGATCAAATATGATTGGAGTGGGCCTTTAAACTGCAAAGGTGGATGAATTCTGGGTAAAATCAAAAACAGTTTCACTCCAAATAATAATAACTAGAAAAGTTGCATTACCTACGATAATGCTAGTGTGAATGCTTTATGCTGAAAATGTTGACGCAATTTACTTTAATTGCTGCAGGGATTTATTGAAAATGCAAAATCTATTTGCAAAATGTTAAGTGTGCTAAAAGACTGGACATTTCATTAAAGAAATATGAAAGAGTGCTGAACCTGAACTAAATTCCTTAAAATTATGTAGTAAAATTGCTCAAAAACCTTAGTAGATGTCAAATTAGACAAAAAAGCTAGCTCGTTGCTGAATTACTAGCTCAACTCCAAAATAACCTAAACTCATCAGTAAACTAAATTAGTCAAGAATGTTAGCATGTTGCTAATATAGAAGCTAAGCACTAAATTAGCCTATAAAACCTCACTAGATAACAAATTAGTCAAAAATGTTAGCATATTGCTAAAGTTTTAGATAAACTCTAAATTAGCATAAAAAACCTCAGTAGATGCCAAATTAGCCAAAAAGCTAACACATTGCTTAAATACTAGCTAAACTCTGAAATAGCTTAAAAATCCTCAGTAAACTAAATTAGTCAAAAATGTTAGCATGTTGCTAAAATAGGAGCTAAGCACTAAATTAGCCTATAAAACCTCATAACAAATAGTCATATAATATAATATAAAATATAATATTTTGCTCAATATTTCCAAGACTATAAAGTTTATGAATACCAAAAATACAAGTAATAATGTTCTGAATAAGCTGAAAGTTTTTATACCAAGATTGCTGAAAGTGTGATTGAGTTTTTACATGTGAAATACGTACAGAAAGGAGCAGGAAAATCATTCACACAATAAGAGTCATATCGTATGTAATCTTCCATTATCAACCCAAATATTCCAATGATATAATTTAAAACAAAATAATTCACATGTAGAAAATCTATGCTCATATGTAATTTTATCTTTAAAATGTAGAACCTTTTCTTCTAAAATCAGACAGAAATGTTCTCACACACAGAAGAACTCTCTTGTCGAGCGTTCCTCGTCGCCCTTTTAAAATGGGCCGAGTCACATCGTCCAACCCCCCAATTGCTGTGAGTTATTGCTTTGCCCCCCAGCTCCCTGGCACCACAGTTTTCTTATTCTGATCTGTCAGGACTGCAGCTGAACAATCCAACTTTAGGAAGAGATATTTGGAGGATGGAGTGACTGTTAACGACGAGAGAATTCAGCCTGGAAGCTGAAGGTATAAAGCATACCTACATCGAATATGTTCAGTCGGTATTTATGATGCATGAGTCTTCTTAATCTATGAGAAACGTCTTCATCAGGGCTTTATGTAATTAGATTTTTTAAAATAATGAACCCTTGTCTGACAGAATGTGAATGCACATACATGCATTTCTACTCCCTCCTTAAAAAAACTGTATAGACAATGTGAAAAAAAGTGTAAAGTCATAATTTTTTGATGAAAATGTATTTGTTCCGTTTGATTTTGGAGAGTTAAACTATACAAAATACCCATAAAAAATGTGTTTGCTACAGATGAGACCATGAAAACGGGCCTCAATGAGCACAATGTGATGAGTGATGTAATGGTTGACATTAACACAAATGTTCCTAATTAATACACTTTTATCTACACCTTTAAATAAATCACTTGGATAAGATTGGATACAAAAGCTGACGTGACTTAAAGTTCCTCTATGACAATTTTTTATTTAAAAAAAAAATGTTTCCAGAAGTGTTTTAATTATGATTGTGACGTTTTAGCCAAAATCCCACAACTTAAATGTCTTAAAACACAATTTTTTCATGTTGATCTGAAGCCTCTGATTCCAAAATCTCCTCTGAGGGGGTGTGGCTTTTGGAGCTCAGCTCTTTCATAAGAAAATGTCACACAGACATGTTAAAAACTCAAAACAAATTTTCAGCTTCATTGAGACTGAAAAAGCTTTAGACAGAAGTTCTAAAACTAGAATGAAACCTGCTTGTTTACATTTGGGGAATAACACAGGTCAGGGGGTCACCTGGTGCAGCAGTTGTCGGAGGCGGTGCAGCTGATTCTCCAGCTGCTTGTTGTGGTTTTCCAGGATGTGCATGCGGTCCTCCAGCCGACCTTTGTGCTGCCGCAGCAGTTTGGCTTCAGCTAGAAGATCGGCCTCGTCGGGGAGGGCCGAGGAAGCCTCTGACGGGCTTCCGGACTGGACCCCTCGCTGGCCGTGCTGCTCCTTTAGCAGCTCGTATTCCCTCTGCAGCGTCCTGAGAAAACGAGGTTCAAGTAATGTTTTTTACTTCACTACTACGATTGCATAGTAACAGTTTTTTTCAATAATAGCAAAATTTGTTCCTTTTAAAGGATGTGTTCTGCAGAATCAGAAATATTCAGCTTATTTACAAATCCGGCCAAAAAAAAGCCTCAAACTTGGATCTAGAACAGAATGATTATTATCCATTTTTGGTGAAAAACGGCCTGTAAATTCTGGAAAAAACGGCCGACTGTTTCAATAGGATTATCCCAAAGCGCAGCGGTATTCCTTGGAGGTTCCCGTCTCCGCTGCTCACCTCTGCTCCTCCTCCAGACGAGCGATGATCTTCTCCAGCTCCCCTCGTTCCTCCTTCTCCACGGCCTGAAGGATCTGGGCGGGACTCTGGGGCTGGCTGCTCGGGGAGCCTTCCCCTCCCAGAGTCTGGCAGTACTGGATGATGAGGGCGTGCTCGTCATCCCTGCGGACAGCACAGAGTCAGCGAAGAGCGAGGGCGCCGTGTTTCTGTCCGTCACGTTAACGGTCTCAGTCTGTTCGGCTAAGAGCAGCTCTTTAACTTAAACAAAATTTGGAATAAAGTTCCAAGTTTCCAAATGACAAAGGAAGAAAAACAGATACTGAGAATTTTTTCTAGTTTTGAGGCAGAATAAATAAAAAAGAAGAAGCACAATTTAAAAATCTGTGTAATTATCTTGACAAGATAATGATTCTGTTTCTTTTAACCTAACATTAAAAGTAAATCTTTTATTCAACAACCAAGTCATTATGAAAAGAAAAAATTAGACAAAAAAATACAACTTTTTGCTATAATTTTTTTCATTATTTTGCAACAAAAAGTACAGCGCTTTGTAAAAAAAAAATAAAAAAATGACTAAAAGACCCACTAATCATGTTTTGATCCATTTTAAAAGCGTAGTGGTCTTATAATTAAAATTTTGTTATTTCATCCAAAATAACAGTGGGCGGGACCCTTGGTGCAGAGCAACCCCACCCCCTCTTCCCCTCCCCGTTGCTGAGAGCTCTTGAGGTAGTGTACCTTATACGCGACAAATACGCTCTTTTTTAACCTGCATCTGATTTAACCTGATTTGTAATATTTCAAACAATTAAAGCAAAAATTTAGCTAGAAATGAAAAATAACAAAAATATACAGTAAATCTATTAATATATTCATAAAACTTAGGATAAATAGTAATGAATTGATTGGAAATATAAATATATTTGTGTACATTCATATACACATGCAAATAATTTAACTTTAATGACTTTTAATCATGAACAGACACGTTAGCACTTCTAAATACAGTATTTTTAAACATTTAAATATTATGTTTGTCTAGGGGAGTTTATTTAGCTGCTTGAAAATGACTGAAAGGAACAAAGAAATACTGAGAAATGCAAATGAAAAGCTAATTTTCTTTATATATATATGTCCTCCATCATTAGAACAATGCCACAAGAACATGTTAAAAACACCAAAATGTGATTTTATAACTGTAGAGGGTCTTTAATAAATACCTGAATTAGTCAGTAAATGCAAAGTTTTTTAAGTTTGTTTGTTTTGTATTGAATTATGTCATTTAAGAACTCTTCTGGGGATTTGAAGGCACTAAAAAAGTGCTGCTGTAACTAGCACAAAAACTAACCCACAAACATTTTTCTTTAGGAGAGGCTGGTTCGCTTTGACGAGACAGACAGGGAGCATACAGAGGAGCTCGGCTCACAGAGTCTTCCAGGCCTCAGACTTCAGGTGCTGCACAAACCCAGCGACCAATTACAGGGAAGTTCAGAGGCTGACAGGGGACTGCAGGAGGTGGTGGTGGTGGTGAGGGGAGGGGGGGTCTGTACAAGTTAAAAAAGGGGGACGGCAGGGGGTAAAGCTGGCTCACAAACACCTGCTGAGAAACGGCGAGGAAAGAGGGGAAGCAGCGGAGATTGCAGCGAGGCCAAAATAGAACCAGAGAGGGGATCAGAATGGATTTAAAAATGCGAGCAGCGGCGAGGTTACTACAGTTGCTGCACTCCTTTCCCCCCCCCGATGCCATTACGGCAACAAAAGGCGTCAACTTAAAACACAAACGTTTCAAGTGGCGCTCAAAGACGCGGCGAATCTTGAAGAGCGTGTTTAGAAAACCCAGCCGTCCTTCTTAAATGATGTTTATGTACAAAAGCAGAGCTGCTACCTGGAAAAGTCCAGCCAAGTGTGGGGACTTTATCTGAGAGAGAAAGCCAGCGCGCTCCAGCCTCCAGTCTTTTCAGCTCAAGGCAACAACAATAAAAATAAATAAATAACTCCTCACAGAGAAATTGTAGGGGGAGGCTGCTATTCTAAAAATCACTTCTTCTCTGCTTGACAACATGTACTTTAGCATCTGAAGTGACAGCCACCTCAAAAACTCTCTGTTTGGAGCCACGGCGTGATGACAACATGCAATTTAACCTTCAGCTTAGCAGAGAACCGTAACGACAGCAAAAAGTTTACAATAGAGTTATCAATCCCATCTTTTTGACTTCATTTATCAGAAGAAGAACACAGGGTTTAACAATGGAAATGCCATTTTGGAGGTATAAATATCGGCTTTATGGAAGCAAAATAGTCTCATCCAAATACAAATCTTTTGTTGACTGATTTTTTTATCCAGAATGATTATGTATTTGAATTTGTTTTTATTCATCTGGAAATGTAGTGAACTCTTCATGACCAGGACAAAGCAATCAACACTTAGGCTATCATGTGATCAAAGGAGCTTTATTTGATTGGCTAAAAGCCGCTCGACTTGATCTGGTGCAGATTACTTTGTCCTGGGTCATGATGAGTTCATGTGCAGGGGGAAATCAATTTGTCGATATATTACAATATTTTGTTTGGTGATACTTGATTTAAATTGCTAATGAGACGATACTTATTGTTATTTATGAGCGTCTTACTTTTGGTTTCCACTTAAACCCCCGAACACTAGATGGCAGCACACTGAGCCTCTTTGAACAGTTCTACATCACAACCAAAACAACAACGAGATCAGAACCAGCTAGTGTTAAATGTTGAGTCAGCATCACAGTTTTTGTTGTTATGAAACACTTAGTTTTTACTTGTGGTGGGTCCCAAACCAAAACTCTGTGCAACATTGCTGCCAGTAACGGTTTACAGTTGTAGTTCTTAATTTTGTGATCATTAACCGTTCTTCTTATGGGGGTCCAGATGACCCGACCCCTACATTGGTGTGTGATCCCTCCCATGACTAATGTGGAAAGGATTTTATATCTCCCACGGATAACAATGAAGACAAAAAATAATTGGTAAAAAAAAGGTCAGCGCGCTGTCCTGCGGGGTCCAGATGACCCTACTTTTAATGTTAACATGCTGAGAGTAGCACAAGGGTTACATAAAATTTGTTTAAAAATTTTACTACGATTTTATTAATATTCAAGAAGAGTCAAAGTAATTTTAAAAGTGAAAAATTAATCTGGTGCAGTCTTAGGATATATTGTGATACGTATTGTATCGTGAGACACGTATCATGATATGTATCGTGTGATTTTTCCAGGTGAATTTTGGCAGGTAACATTTTTTGCTGCCAAATTTCAAGTAAAAACATACGAATATACATAACTATGCAGGATAAAATTTGTGTTTAAAAAAAAAAGTTGGATTCTGGTGAGACTATTTTTCTTCCATACTGCTTAGTGTTTTATAATGTATTCCATACCTCAAACAAATGAAAAATATAATGTTGTCAAATTTATAATTTTATAATATGTCACTTTTATGTAGAACGGATTGGTAGAAACTTTGAGTTTAAAAGCATCTCTTTAAAAAAAATTTGAGTATACCTAATCGAATCTTTAGTTAAACCAAGTCTGATTCTATTATATAAAAACCTGAAATAATAACTTACATTTTAAATAAAATAACTAAAAAAAATGAAATAAATGTTTCCATCCATCCATTTTCTGAACCTGCTGAAACCCTGTTTGGGTCACAGGGTTGCTGGAGCCAATCCCAGCTAATATCGGCCGTACACGAGGTCCACAGAGGACAGGTTGCTCTCCCGTCACTGGAACCTACAACCACATTCACGCAGAATCACTATAAACCTATGAAACATGTCTTTAAGCCTGACTGCCCAAAGAAAACCCAAACATGTACAAAAACATGAAATATTCTTTAAAGTGACCAACATTAGCTTGTGTAAAACAGCATTTTAATTTAAAAGATTGAAGGTTTTTTATTTCAATCAGGTCTGTAATGGTTTTTGGTGTCATTAAGTGATTCACTTTAGGCTGTGATAAATGAAACTTCTATCCTCAGTGAAGCCCATCACCAGACGGTTTATAATTTACTACATGACAGTAATAAGTACAGCGTATAGAGGAAAAAATGTGCTGAAGTTGATACTTTTTCTAAATTCAATCAGTGAAACCGTTTGACATTTTATGTTTACAAAGAGTAACACAAATATTACATAAAAAATGATGCAGAACAGTGTGAAAAAAACGGGATTATTAAAAAGAAAAGTACTGCTGTTAAACCCATTATCCTTCAAAAATACGCCATCTTCATCAGCTCATTAGACTTCTGGGCTGAGTGGAAAAGATAATGGATTCTTTTCTGAGGGGAAAAAGTAATAAAAAGCAGCACATTGTACAAAAGAGTGACGCATTATAGAGGTTTGAAGAGCAAAACGGATTCACTTCTTTACAAACACAAATCTAATGGATGGAGAGGTTTATTATTAAAAAAAAAAAACAAATTTAATTGTGTACAAAAAAAAAAAATTGCAAGTAGTGAATAAAAATGCACAATTTTACTATATAAAATAACAAATGTGTTTTTTCAATGAAAAAAGGTCAAAATATTTTTTTTAGAAAAGCTGATTGATTAATCTCATGACTAAATACAGATTTTCAAAACAAATATTCATTAATTGTTGATTAATTTGTTTTTTAACCCCTTGACAATCAATGCATTTCATTATTTCTGTAATGAGTTTGAAACATTTTTGTCCTCTATTGCCCACAATCTATGCTTGAAATAAACCTAATCAATCAATCACGTACAGTCATTTACAACTATTAAAAAATGCATTTATTTATTTGTTTGTTTGTTCGTTTGCTGAGCAGACATTAGAACTTACAGTCTCTTGTGTTGGACATATTTTACCGTTACAACGGGGCTTATGGATCTTCTGACACATAAGGAGTATATTTGTATAAACCCCCCTTGTAATTTAGACTAAACTTTATTTATATTCTGTATGCACTGATGTTTTATCTATGGTAATTTTAGAGATAAAGTAGCTTAATGAAAATTTGAATCAGTAGTTGTCAAGTGGTTAAACCCACTTTGAGGAGCAATTGCTTTATTATTAAAATAGTCTACATGACCAACAGTTTTCTAAACAAAACCAAATATTCATTGAGATTAAATAGAAGCCAGAACACAGAACCCAAACTAGAAGCTGACTTAGAACTGGGGTGCGGACCGAGGCAATTTGACAGTTTAACTAAACCAAAACCGTCACAGCGGGTGCTGTCCATGGTGCTGAAATGATACGATTTCCATGGATTTAAATATCAAGTGAAGAAATTCAACGAAGTGCAGGTTTACTCGCTCTTTGAGTTGTTTATTTGTATTTCTTTGGGGGTTTTAATTTGTTATACACCTATGAAAAATACACTTAAAATAATTTTTCCACCAATTTTCTGAGTGACACGACCTTGAATGAACATGTGTCTAAAAGCATGTTTGGGACATCTTTATCTCAAGAGCCCCACTCCTGACAAGGATTTGTTTTTTGTTTTTTTTTTGTTTTAAAAGTGTCCTTGACTTGAACAGTCCACTCTGAATGACACATTTTACCAGGAACACTTCATGGTTTTCCTGTAATCACACAAATGTCCAAGAGTTCTCAAAAGCCGTCACTTTCATTTGATCATTTCTGAAAGCTTTTACTTCAAATGTTACCTTTTACACACAGTTTGCTTCTCTTTAAGTGTGAGTCACATTTGTATTTCTTTAGTTTGTTTAGGGATTTTAGGGATAAAAGTTCGAGAAGCATGGGCTCCATTTTTTAAATAAAATGCCAAAAATAAATTACTTTGTGCAGAACAAAAAAAAAACACAAAATGTTCAATTTGAATTGTGCCAAAAAATAAATAACTGGCGTGTATAATAACGTACATGCTTCCCGTCGCTGAGCTGCTGTCAGTCGGCAGGGACCCGTTGGAGCGTTCCATCTGCGCCAACCTGAAAAACAAACCAAACTCTAACGCAATTCTAGGCATTGATCCACAGTGAACAACCGAGGGAATCCAATAAATCTGAAAACATTTAGTAAATACAAAATGATCACTTTGGTTACAAAGCTTTAATGGTTTCAATAAATAATCTACAGCAAAAACAAGAGAGCAGCCACTCCTTCATCGTCAAAACCAAAAATATAATATGATGTCATATAATATATTTGTTCATTATTATAAAACGGGGGTGTCAAACTCAATCACACAGGGGCTAAACTTCAAAAAACACTTTAGGATAAACATTTATTGAACACAAATTTTTAAAAACTTAAAAATGCAACTTGAATAAAAACATGCCGTAATATTAATCCAGAATAAATCAACTTAAACTTTGAATACGTTTCAATATTTTACTCTCCATAAAAATATATTTTGTTAAAATGATAGAAGTAAAGAATAAACGCAAGATAACCATTAATAATAGAATAAAATGATCTGGAGGGCCGGATCCGGCCCCCGGGCCTCGACTTTGACACATCCTATACAAATTCATGCTTTTCCGTGGCTAAAATGTTTTCTCCATCGCTTCATGTGCATGAATACCGTGTCAGTCTAGAAAGACCTGCAGGAGGTTACAGTCTACGGCTTTATGAGCGTTTGCTGCCGTCAGAGCTCTCAAAAAGACGTCCACATCACGTCGAGTGCGTGCTCGGCTGCTCTCTGACAGAACACTGAAAAACGTCTCTCTCTTTTGCATGCACATGAAAGAGAAAATGCTCATTTTTGACCTCCAGTTAGTTTATTGAAAATTCATTTTAGTCTCTCGTTGAGTGGATTCAGTTCAGTTTAAAAACATTTCAGTTTACATGTGTACTAAGAGGAAACAACCCTTTTTGTTTTGTTTCTTGACATTTTACTGTACTTTAGTCATAATTTAATTTTGCTTAAAGCAAATCAAACGTTTCTGTTTATTGTGTTATAAAATTATGACATAAAATTTCAATTGTTTTACTGTCAAACGCTATTAGGCGTTCACAGCGTCCATGGAAATGACTGCGTATCAGAATATGGAGCCAGGGTAATTAAATCTAACGCTAAAAGGAATGTAATAATAAGAAAAAATAAATACAAGTGCTTCTATTATTCATAAGAAAACATTTGCAGCATTCAAATTACTGGAGAGGCTTTTTTAATTTATTATTTTTAGTGCAACGTTAGCAGTTTATCAGTTTTGCAGACATGAAAACGTGGCTTGCATTCCAAAATATAAAACATGTTTTGAATATTTGAACCAAAACATCTCAGCTGACCCTGGAACAGAAATAACTGAAATCCTTTCGGTAATCGGATTAGGATTGACCTAACCGGTCCCAGGTGCATGCGTGTGATGATGCAATGGTGGCCGCAGCTCGTACCTGCTGGCGTACTGCTCTATCCGGGAGTGGGTGTCGTCATGAGAGAGCTGGGGTGACTGGGACAGCCTGGAAATGAATGTGGTAATGGAGATGAATGAGATCACACGGCGGGCCGGTTAAAGCGCCAAAGATTCACAGGCACATGCGCACGCGGCCCTCGCAACATCACCTAGAAACACATTTTAAGATCCTAGAGAGAAACGAGGGATGATCTACGGAGCAGCTGGATGGGTTCTGACAGCCTGGCTGAGATGAGCATCCAGGTGTTGTGGGGGGGGGGTGGCAAGAGAGATTTCCCGGTTTCATGTTCAGCCAGGCAGGAAGGCGGTCGGGCAACATGCAGTGAAGCAACAGATTAATTGGTGTGAGGAGGTGGGTGATGGGGGGGATGCAGGTGAACGGAAAGAGGCGGGGGGTGCTGTTTTAAAGGCAGCGCGGCGTTCGCCGGTGGAGATACTCACTCATACTGCTCCGGGCACATGCTGATGAGGGTGACGGGGCTGGAAGAGAAACGCGGGGAGGGAGGGGTGGGAAGTAAAAGCACCACGACACAGTTTAGGACAAAAACGGAAAGAAAAGCTGGACCAACACAGCGGAAAGATCGCATAAAAACTTACTTAAGGACACAAAATATGCAGCAAAAACTGCGACAAATGCACATTTAAGTGTAAAATCAAAGACATTAATGTCACAATTTGTACAAATTAAACATGTCTCATAATGTTAACATTTCCAAAGCACTGATTTGTAATTATTACAGAAACACTTTAGGAAAAATTTTTTTTTTTTTTTTTTTTAAAACACGTGGTTGAAATATATTTTTACACCACAAACTATTTGATATTTGCAGTAGTTTTAACTTATTTTTGTTTCACAACTCTCCATAATTTTTGCAAAATCACCAAAATTTTGTCCTATGAAGAGTTAGCATCTACAAATAAAGAAAATATTAATAAAAATGAGTCAAGTTCCTTTTGCTCTATACTCTTAACAATGGAAAAAGTTGACCTAAAAGTAAAAAATCTCAAGTTGCTTAATTCAGAAAATGTTTAGAAGACGTATAAATTAATTTTATTAACATTTTATTCATTTTATGAAGGTAATAAGAACTGTTGGTTACATTTTAAAGGTATTTTTTTAAAAGTGGAATTCATGGTCATCAATTTGGAAACTAAATATATATATTTATGTAAGTTATTGTCCCATTAGTTGTCATAAACCTCAGTGTGTGAAATTTGCTCTCCAAATTTGACCCATCCTCTGTGGGAGGGGTGAGCTGCAGACACAATCGCACTCGGGAACCATTTGGTGGTTTAACCCCCCCAATCCAACCGCTTGATGGTGAGTGTCAACTGATTTGAACACACGACCTTCCAGTCTCAGGGCGGACACTCTACCACAAGGCCACTGAGCTGGTTATGAAATTAGAATAAATGCTGGTTTTAGATTTTATGATGATTTTATTATTACTGCTTTATTAAGATTTTCAACATTCAGATTTTGACAGAGGATTTTTTGAAGAAATCCAGAAATGTCGTATTTTTGCACAAGACGAGTCAAGTTTGTTTGACTTCTATCAACTTTGCGTCCTATATTCCACCTGAGAAAGTCAGAGACTTATAGGTGAATGAATGAATATATTTGTGTCAGAGCAGCTGCAGCTGCAGGAGGAGTCGACATCTAACAGAAAACAGGAACAAACAATGCAGAGAACAGCTAACATCTCGAAATCTGCACACTTTTCCAGATCGTCTTTGCAGAATCTGATAACTTCTTTCAAAATCCTCCACCTCTCCTAGTACACAATAACTGTAGAAATCCAAACATTTTAAATAAGCTACTTTCAAAAGAACAATTTCAACAGTTAAATGCATAAACTGCCTCGCAGTAACCTTTACACACAGATTACAGATCTGGTTTAAATCACGCTTGAATTGCTTTCCCCCCAATGGCTACTGTCGCAACAAAAACCTGCTGACTCGGAGGGACTGACGAGCCCGCAGAGAGAGCCCATGTCTTTTGTCATCACTTTATGGATTTGTCAAAAACTGCAAAGCATATACTTTGTTTTCCCAGGTTTTTCCCTCCTTGATAAACGCCCTGAAAGGTTTCTAAGAATCCATTTTGCCCATCATGCCTCTGTAGTCTGTCACGGGACGCTCCCCTCGTTTCTTCTGTCACCTAAACTTGTTTTTTTAAAGAAGCGAAATGTAGGCGATATAAATATGTTTGTCTGTGACAATGTAGTTTATTTCCTTTGTAATCTGATAAATAAATATGCATATTTATGCAGGTGGACTCTTTTATTCTGCCTACTCTGTTGGCATCAATGCTTTTTCTTCGAATCCCACTTGAACGCTTTATTAGAAATAAAAACGTGTTTCAAGGTTATTAATCTCTGCAAAACAAATTCCTCTCTACTCTGTCATGTGGGTTCAAAGTCTCAAAATCCACACGAAGCGGGAAACCTTTCAAATGTTTGTCGCATTATCAAACAAAGCTGTGACGAATGTAAAATCTGCCGTGACAACTCGCAAAAATAGAAGTATTAAGTAGGAGTAGGTGATGTTCCGAGAAAACGAGAGTGGGAAGACTTTTTTTTTAAAGAGTTGACGTTAAAAGTGAGAAAAACAGATGATTCACTTTGGTTTTTACTGTCAAAACTTTAAGTTTTAATTTAAAAGACATCTGGACTGACAGGAAAACCTAAACCTTAATGGAAATTTTGATTTTATGTTCTGTAAATGTAGCTGTTGTCGTCCCACAACAAACATCTGGATAATAGAAAATCTTTTTTCTCATTTTTAAGGGAGAAAGATTACTGGAAAATCAATTTCAATTTAGGATGTGGTATTATTTTGGAGGCAGCAAAAGTGTCATGATTCAGGGCGGAAATAGCTGAAAAAATGAAATAAATGCACAAAAAAAATCAAAAATGATGACAATCACTTGTTATTTTCAAGGTTTTGTTTCTCTGTCCTCTATTCAAACATTTTTTTCTCTACTTTTTAGACGTTGATGATGCAGGAAGCTCTGCAGGAGTCATTTTTTTCCCCAGAGAAACGGGGAAGTGAGAATGGAACAAGGTGGGAGGTGAGGGGGAGGAAGGACGAGGACGCTCAGGATGAAAGAAACGCCACGATCCATCTGAACACGGGCTGTGTGCAACTTTCAAAATGGGGCAGAGCTTTTGTGAGTCAGCCGCTGATTCACTGCCTGCGTCTCAAGGAGTCGATGCTCCTTAAGGGGTTTAAGTGAGCAAAGAAAATTAAGAAATATGAGTAAATGTGACAGTTATTCCGCAAAAAACACACATAATACGAGACATACTTGAAAACATGGAGCACAAGCATAACAAATCTAAAGTGAAGGTCTCAGAGCGCACATGCTAATGGGTTCGTTTTCGAAGGAGTCACGGCCTAAAAGTTCTCCGGGGGAGAAAACGGAGCGTCTGCATAATGTGAAACAGCTCTTGGGGGATTTTTTAAGTACTAGAAGAGGAGACATAAATTTGATAAACGTTGTCAGCGGACCAGTGTTACTGATATATAAGCACATGAGCCAGGACACTCACCAGCCTCTGAATTTATCTAGAACTCCCACTTGTCCTGAGAGCAGTTTGGTTCCTTCAAGTTCCACTAGAATACTGGCAGTTTGACAATCCAGTGCAGTATCTGACCTGTTCCTTGGATTTAGGTCTTGTCTCTAGAATCTAATACTTTCATGTTTTCCAGTTCTTCTCTCAGTTCTTGGTATTTCTTGATCTTTTGGTGTTCCTTCTTCTCTTATGTTCATAATCGATCACAAAAGTCTTCTTCTCCTTCTCGACTGCCAACATCTAGTCTTTACTATTTTGTGTGTTTGTATCTGGAAGTCCCACAATATCCTTGCTTTAGTATACTCAACTACCATCACAGGTGTTTAACCATCTTGACCCTTGGACTTCCAGCCCATAATAAACAGGAGTTTTTGGTCATTTGCTCAGCCACGTGTCCTGCAAATGCACCCTACGGTTATGTGTTCAAGTGTCTATGCCTGCAACTGGAGTCCTGCCTGGTGTGGTAGTTCCTGGCATCTACTGATCTTGAGTTGCCACAATAAGAGCCTCTTGCATCTTTTTAGTCCAGCCACTGGTAAGATTTGCAGATATCAGGCACTATCAGTGGATCACATCATGATGGTTTCTGCAACTTGTGGTGTTCACAACGCATATCAACAACTGGATTTTTTTTAGGTTAATCTTAGTTAGTATCTGCTTCTTTGGTCTGACGGGATGGTCATTTGGGCCGCCAAAGCTACACAGTAGTATAGTCAGACTCAGTTACATTATTCACACCTTCATTCCAAACTGGATCTTTTACTTTGGCATCCAGCTTCAGTGGATTTGTCCTTAATGTTACTGCTACTGAAACTTCTTCCGCTCATCCGGGATTGGGTCTCCCTGGCTTCTTCTTTCAGCTCCTCTGGGGGGACCCCGAGACATTCCCAGGCCTTGGGGATACCTGGGTCTTCCACCCAGTGGGACATGCCCGGAATACCTCTCCAGGAGGCATCGGGACTAGATGTCCGAGTCACCTCAACATCCTCTCAATGAGGAGAAGCGGCTCTCTCCAGGTGACTGAGCTTCTCTATCTCTAAGGGAGCGCCCAGCCATCCTCAAGAGGAAACTAATTTAAAACGCTTGTAATTAGGACCTTGTTCTTTCAGTCATGACCCAGAGCTCATGACCATAGGTGAGTGCTGGAACGAAGATCGACCAGAGCATTGAGAGCTTTACTCTCTGACTCAGATCCCCTTTCCCCACAATAGATCAAAATAGTGACCTCATAACGCCAGACGACGGTCCAATCTGCCTGTCAATCTCACGCTCATGAACAAAACCCCAAGATATTTAAACTCCTCCACCAGAGGCAGGAGCACTCCACCCACCAAGAGAAGGCAAACTACCTTTCTCCTGTCGAGACTTTTTTTATATAGTAGGAGTCATTTCCCCAAGCCAAACTCGGGACCAATGTTCTGAAAACGACAACTGGGTGGGACCAAGTAAAGTTTGAGGTGATGTTGGGTTATCAGTCCAACAACCAAAACGCCATGCTTTTAAACACCAAATCAATCCCTTTTAAACATGGTATCCTCTCGCGATTGTCACGATTAAAAAAAAATAAATAAAAGTAGAGGCAAAGTTGGGGGATAAAAGTAGAAAGAAAATCACAGTAAAGATTTGAATTTACATGTAGGAGAGATGAATCATCTCTTTTGTCTTTTTACAACCGTTTAATTATAAACAGTTAAAGCAGAAAATAAACTTTTTCCCCACATATTAGAGAAACGACTTGCAACAAACAAAACCTGTTACTTACGTTTCCATGTTGTCTCCCTCCAACACCGTCTGGACTGGCAGATATCCGAGCCTCGGATGTTTGGTGAAATACTTCTTCGATCGGAATTTGTTCTTCAGTACTTTGGTGAAATCTCGCATGTCTTCGCCTGACGTCGTCTGTGTGGAAAAAACAAAAAAACAGGAGTTTGGTCGTCACCTATTGTTCCGTGTTGTGATTTTATGCTCATACAAAGTCTCTTGTGCAAATGTAATCAAGATGAGCATTTGTGTGGAAGAAAATGTGTTTGCTAATTAGGTACTTAGCGGAGGTGTTCCTCTTGCTGAGGCGAGTTTTTGCCGTGTAAGCAAACAACAAATTACCACAAGAGTCTGTCCAGAGGGAGACAAAATCCCTTTCCAGAGGATTTAGACAATCATTTACAAAAGCCAATCATCTGCAGCAACAGAACAACTGCTCAAAATATGCATGCGGTTCATTAAATCTCCTCGCTTTGAGGCTTAAACTTTTGTTTTTTAAATATCACTCAGCTGCAAGAGGGTGGATGCTAATGCGGAGTATGAATACGGTGGAAAAACATCTCCAACTTGAATACAATCAGCGAGTCCCAGGAAGGAGAGAATCCCATAATTAGTTTCTCTCGCAATTTGAACATCTTGTGACCTTTTAAATTCAGACAATCAAAGTGGATGTACTAGGTAAGGAACTTGGAAGACAATAAACATCAGAGGAAAATTTCAGTCGTAAATTAACGTTTCTCGTTTGTTCAGTATTGCCAGCAGAGGCAATTATAACATGGACACCAATAAAAGTTGCAACAAAACACAAAAAGCAATATCCTGTCTATGACAAACAGTGTGACAAAAATGAAATAAAGTGAAGAATGGCTGCAGTGAGTCTCCTAAAAGTCCCATCAATCCTTACTCTAAACTTTATTCTTCACTCAGGACTCTGTGTTCTGCAGCATAAAAATGAAACAGTTTGAGCATGAAGATAGCCGCGATTAAGCACTTTATCAAAGTGGTATTGTAAGGGGAAAACAGTGAGTCTAGAACAGACAGGATTTAGAAACTGAACAATCAATCACTAGAATTTTGTTCATTATACAGATGCTTGGGTAAACTTTAGCAAAAAATTAGATATTTTTGAGATTAATGGACATATTTTCTAGGAATATTAATTAGTTAGAAAAGCAGGTCTGTTAAATGCAACATCTTAGTTCAAATCAAAGTCCGTTTTATTTAGCTGCATAGGCATTTCCGTGGATTTGTTTTTAATGGATTTAAGAAACCTTCACAAATCCACAAAGATTTTCTTCTTTGATGTTTTTTTTTTGTATGCAACTGACAGAATTCACCATAAATTGCACTTTGATTTGAAGATGCAACACTTGCAAATTAGTTTGGAGATAAATCTTTATTGGTTTTGAACTTCTGAACATATTAAGTGTTTGTTGATGCAGCTCGGATCAAGATGAGGATGCTGGGTTTAGAAAGTGATGGAGGGCAGCTGGTGGGCACGTTATCTGGGAGAAGAATAATTGCTGCTCTTTACAGCTGCTCCTTCAGAGTCAATAGTTATCTCATTTGTAAAATAAAACAAACACATTAAAAGAGAGAGAGGAGAAACATCAACACAAACGCGCCTCACAACGGCGAATTGTTGCCTCAAAAATGCATCAGTTGAGTTCTGTCTCTTTCTGGAAAAGCAATAAGGCAAAATCTACGGCCTTTTGAAAGAAATGATGAAGAGACCCAAGAGATCACTGAGCATTTTAGTATTTGTTCATGCAAATTACAATTGTGCCAGAGGGAAATGTAGGAGGAATTCAACAATTAAATTCAAAAGTAAAGACAGGGAAAGAGTTCCGTCAAAAGCAGGAAGCAGCAACGGTTCTCAAAGTGGGAGGTGCAGAACAAGAAAACTCATTTGATGTTCATTCGCAACATTTTTGGTTTCAATTGAAAAGTTTGGCAGTTTTAAAAAAATCTTTGAGGCAACAAACTTTGATTTTTCAAATAAAGTCAACTTTTTGTCCTGATAAATTTGTACTTTTTGAAAATGTAAATTATGGGAACGGGTTTTGTCCTGATAGAGAAACAGATGTGAAGGATGGAGTTGTGTATGGAAAGACGGAAGGAGTGAATGTGGAGCAGGAAGTAGAAAAGATCAGTAAGGATGAAGTGAGCGAGTTGGTCCAAACATCACCTGTGGAGGTATGTAATGATGCCCATTTACTAAAAGGGAAACATGCAGAGTTGTAGCAAATTCAGAGGAACAACACCGAACATGGGAAACAGTAGTGGAAGCTAGACTGAGGTCAAATGTGGCATTTCTGAGCAACAAAAAGGTTTCGTGCCAGGGAAGAAAACGGCAGGTGTTTAGAGTAGGTCAGTAGGAGCTGAATTGTAGGTCTGGAAAAAGTCTCAGAGTCCTGAGCTTTATTTTGGTGATTTCATTTAGTTGTGCAAAAAGAAGTTGCCATAGAACAACTCTTAAAAAAGGCATGTGTGATTTTAAAAATGTTGCAGATAAAAGCCGCACTTATGAGCAGCTATTTTAGTCAAAATTTGCACTTTATTTCTTCACTTTTTCATCTTTTTTTCTTTTGTTTAAATATACAAAAAAAGTGTGTCACACTTGCAAATGTATATTTTTTCTCCACCATATAATCAATTTGTGTTAAGTTAGAAGAAGTGTACGGTATTTTATTTTGAAACTTCACCAGACTCTCTTATCTTTTGTACATCTGGCTTAATCTGTTCTGCAACACTAAACTTTTGATAAATCATTTAATGCGTCTCTGATTTTATCTCTGAATACATAAGAAAACAGTGGCATGCTGGGAGAAATTTGATGAGATGTGAACCATGACACAAATAGGGGGGAGGGGCTTTACTGTCTGGAAACAAGCACTTTTGTGTTGACGTGAGGGAACCATATGTTCCTTTGCTGTTTGTCCAGGTGTTTTTCTTGTCAGCAGTCTTTTATTGCTCACTTTTTTTCTTGCTCTATTGTCTTTTGCTCAATGTGTTTCATCTAACAGATTTTCACGAATGAAAAAAATCAATTCAGATTTGTCGGTTTTGTTAGTAAAAGCTTCAAAAAGCAATAAAGATAAAAAAAGAGACTTAAAGGAAAAAACTCAAAACTTTGGAGAGCGCAGAGAGGTCAGCGGTAAAGCTAACACATTCTGGTTCAAAAGGAAAAATTCCTCCCCGCTGCTCCCTAACATGCTTTACAGAAATATCCATGTTTTTTCCTCCATATTATACACCGGAGTAAAAGGCATACTTTCAGTGGATGGTGTATTTTTGAAACTGTCTTATATAAGGGGAATAAAAGAATATGGTTCGATAAGTGAGACAAAAAAGTGAGAGATAACTCCACCACTCAGTCAGACTCTAGAACAGTAACTAGCATTAGTACACTAAAAGCCTGTTTAGCACATTCTTTAATGCATATCACAGTCTGTATGCAGCATAATAATGCATTCACACTGGGCTCAGAAGTCGCGTTTAAGCAACCAATTCCAATAAAAATTTAAAGTAATATGCAAGTTTTTTGCTCCCGCGCTAAATTCTCTTGTGTTCACGCATCGCTACACAAGTTTTTCACTCAATTTTTGGGCCCTACGTATAAAGCACAATGCCATTAAACAGGAAAGTTGAACCAGTTGAACTTGATCAATCAGGGACTCAGATTTGCGTAATTGCGGTTTGTGCCAAAATAGAACTATATGACGCCAAGCCTTTCATACACAGTAATCCCCCCGTATTTATGAGGGTTAGGAACCAGAGGTATCCCCGAATTTGCAGAATCCACAAATACGGAAAATCCCTCGCCCCGCGGCCAAAGAAAGTCTGTTAGCGGTCTTATTCAGCATATCAGCGTTTTTTTCCGCCTGCTTCTGAGTCAGCTGATGCCATTTCTCCATGCAGGGGTATAGAGAGAGGAGGGTGCGCTCCTTTTGTGCTCCCCCTTCGCTGTCAGCACCTCCTTCATGAGTTGTTGGCGCTTTTTATGACAAACCGGAAGAGCCATGTGACTGAAATAAAAATCTGCCAATACGTAAAATCGCAAATAAGCAGGAGAACACTGTTTCAGAAAAGAGCCGTGAAAGAAAAAGCCTGGAGCTAGATTTAACATTTTGCGCTAAGCCTCTTTAAACTGTGAGTGCATGCGGCAGTCCCAGGTAGCAACAGTCCAGTGTGAACACTGTAAAAGTGCTAAACATTCAGGAATGCCCCTTAGCGCAATCTTGAACAACAGTGTCCAGTTTATACGTAGCATAAATCCCAAGCTAGTTTTCAATTAAAAAACACACTGCTATCGCTAAAACAAACACTACTGTGACTCATTGTGTATCTGACAAAAACACAAAAGCATGAAATGTACATTTTCATTAAGAATCTGACAATAGTGTGCAAAATAATGAGTGTGTGTGCCGTAGATGTCCCCTCACCGGTGTGCAGTACTCAACCATGGGGTGGTTGAGCTTGTGGCCTTTGGCGGTGCGCCCAGAAAAGAAGCAGCTCTGACACACGTCGTAGTTGAAATGCTTCAGACTGCGATACCTTCAAACAGACACAAAGAGAGGAGAAGGTGAGGAAAAGAAGACACTGTAAATGTCACTCTGATTTCCTCTGGACCTCTTCTTAGTCGGGGGTGGTGGGGTTGTTAGTACATCTCTGCAACATGACTCAGCTCTCGGATTGCGACTGTCACTCTGTCACATAACCCTGCATGGTCACACACGCCGGTACAACAACAGAATGACAGACGCGCTTGAGGTCCAGCGAGACACAACAACCTGACGTCTGGATGTTCAGCAGCAGCTGCAGCCACTCTGCCATTTAACAGCTAAATTGAGACAGGAGGCGTTCAAACATGATACCTTCAATCTTCTGCCTCTCTCTCCTCTGAAGCTCTGCCCAAGGTTAGTAGACTGATGAGCGAAGAAAGAGGCCCATATATCAAATGATTCAAGTGTGAGCACAACAAGTCAAACAAGTGCTGACAAAAGGCATATTTTTATGAGACAACGACCTTCAGTGGGAATAGGAAGTCCCAAAATTCATTTGTCCCCTAAAAAAATGAGTAACTTTGACATTAAAAATATTTTACTGTATTTTCCGGAGTATGAGTCACTGTTTTTTTTCACATTTTAGCCGACTTTTACGACTTTTTCCACTAGCAACCGGTTGCCCTTTAGCGGGTATTTCCGCTAACAACCACTAGAGGGTGCTGTATTTTCTACTGACAGTCCCAGAAGAAGAGGTGTCGTCCAAAACAAACATGGAGGAGAATCTGATTGTTTTCTCCTTAAATTTTGATATTTTTCTCAGTTATTATTGCTGTTTTTATTTTTCGGGCAAATATAAAAGTGCGACTTATACTGGTTTTCTTCTTCTTGATTTGACGTTATATGCGGTATATTTGTAGGTTTCACACTTTGTCTTGAATCTATTTTCCTGCCTCATATTACAACTGTAACTCATCATTAAAAAAATCACAATTTCAAAAAGCTAAATTATCTTATTTTTAATTAGATTAAGTTCTTTCTCTTGTTAAAAGCTGCAATGAAAAAACCAATAACATTTAGTAAATTTAGCAGTTTTATTTAATTTCTACAAGTAAACAAGACGAAATAGCTGCCAAAGAAATGCAATAAAACAAAGTATAAAAAGTAAATAAATGGTTTTAAGAAGGAATAAGAAAAACTAACAACTTTCAGGCCCAACGAAAAAAGAACATTAAATTAGAAATAATTTGAAGGCTTCAGAGGTGCGATATGGAAGGTATAAATGCTCTTTATGGAAAAAGTTATTTTTTAAAGTCAAATAATTGTTCAAAGCAATAAGCTGATTATTAATGCATAAATGTATCAATGAGATTTTAAGAATGTACCTTTCCTGTTGTAATGCAATCACATTAGTCCCTAGTAATTTCGCGATTCACCTTTCGAGGTTGTGCAGTTTCACTTGTTTTTTTTTTTGCACTTTTTTTTTTAAAACCAGTAAATTGTGCTCTGCATCCTGATTGGGTGTTGGTCAAATAATCTCCTCCGTGCCATGTCTCCTGTACAGAATCCGTTCAGTAAACTCTTGTTAACGAGCAGATCTTTGTTTTAATTCTATAACAATTAACTTATCTTCTATGAAAGCTTGAACTGTGAGAGTTTAAGCAAGAGAGCAAAGTGTAAAAATGTTCTTGTCCGTCTGAAAAAAGTGAATAAAACCTGTAGTGAGGGGATTTTCTGCCCTAAAACATCAATCATCCTATTTCGTAAATTATTTTTAAGAAAGTAAAGTCCATGATCAACAAGAGAACTTTGTATGGATTTTTTAGGATTTTTTTTTTAGGTTCTATTGTTTCCTACCAAGTCAGTATCTGGTTGAAAAAGGGGATAAACACATTTACTATGTTGTCTGAACAGCAAAAGCAAGAACTGTTCCTGCTACATGTCATTTCTGGAGCACCCAAATTGCCTGCCTGGCATTTTTCTTCTATTTCATTGTTACTCTGCCTTTCCTTCCCACCATCACTCACTCCCATCGATCAGTGACAGAACTTGGGAGATATGTACTTCATCAAATGTCTGAATGGGTTTCTCTTTCTGCTTGCAAAGCAGTGGGTCTGTAGGGGACGCGATCTTGCCACTCGGCGTTACGTTGGTCAGTAAGAAGAGAAAAGCTGCCCTCACTTAAGGTCGGGGTGATGGGATTTTCTTGTCGGATGTCGTTAATCCTTATTTTTAGTATGTTCTGTCTGTAAATCGACAAGAACTAACTAAAATAAGTTAGAAAGTGTTTTAGGGATTTGTAGACTTTGTCAGTCCACCAGACTAAGTTTGATTATGCCTCAGTAAAGGTGGGAAAAGTACCTTCTGTTTCTATTTTGTTTCTATTTTGCCCACAGATTCAGTATGTTCTACTTAAGAATAACATTTAGCTTCTGATTCCTATATTTTAGCCCCCAGTTCTGCCAAACAAGTTTTCTTTTTTTTGTTTCAGTCAATGATTCATCATAACTTTTGATTTGATGACCCTAAAGTGAAACAAAATAATGGCAAAAAAAAATAAACTACCGGTAAATAAAAATGTTTTGGAAAACAAAATTAATTTCCTGTTGGAACAAACATGATTATCCAATCAGTGCAGTCCAATTATACCTTCCTTTTACAGTTTCTTTCATTTCATTTTGATTTCTGGAAATTGCATTTTTTCCCCCAAAACTTTTCCTTTTTAATGTAGTTTTATTTTATTTTGATATTGATTTTTTTGGAACTACATGTTGTTTATTATTATTATTTGTTTTTCTTTTTAATTGTCGTTTTGATCTTTAATATATTTTAATGTTGAGTGATTGTTAGTTTGATTTGTACTTCTGAGACACCGTATTTTGACCATCTAATGCAAAACAATACAGTAAACAAGGAAAAAAACAACTACACCTTTGAACTGCCCAGGGAGGAGTTTACTTTAGGAAAAAAACAACTACACCTTTGAACTGCCCTAGGAGGAGTTTACTTTAGGAAAAAAACAACTACACCTTTGAACTGCCCAGGGAGGAGTTTACATTTAGGAATAAACAACTACACCTTTGAACTGCCCTAGGAGGAGTTTACTTTAGGAAAAAAACATCTAAACCTTTGAACTGCCCAGGGAGGAGTTTACATTTAGGAATAAAGTGCTCAATTTTTCACAGGAAATGACTGACATTATATTTTTGTGAATGAGGAAGTCCTCTGTCTCGTGTGTGCGCATGAGCCACGCATGAGTCTGTGTGCAAATTACAAAACTTGGGATGGTATTTAGCCAGCGGTGTATCAGACGGTGACATTTAGATAAATGTCTGCCCAGCCGAGCAGATCTGCCCTTTATGTTCAACAAACACAGAACAAACCAGAACGATGTCACGTTTTAATGTGTTGGGGTGGGGGTGTGTGTGGGGGGCTGCTCTTTATTTGTCTTAGGCTAAAAATAAATCTTTTGCATGCCAAATATGAGGAACCTGGACTTACCTGAAACCCACGATAGGACACTCCTTGCAGATGTTGCACTTGGCCTGATGCTTCGCGGTCTCCGCTGCAGCCACTCGGTGCAGGACAGGAAGCCAAACCATGGACTGAGGCTCCAGGTGCATCCAGTCAACAAACTGTCGAGGGTCTATCTCCACTTTATTGTTTACCTGTCCAAAAAAATAAAAGGGGTTCCAGCCTGTGAATCAAACTTTTATCAACCCCTTTGTAGAAGTTCAGCTTAACAGTAAAAGAAATTAACTACAAGACGTACAACAGACTGCAGCACTTTACTCATGCTAATAAACCAGCAGACAGATTTAAAGCAGCTGCATGGTAAAGTGACAAGCCCTTCCTGAAAGACTTTATAACGCAGGGAACTTAACTTTTATGAGTATCTTATTCATTTTTAATGCTTCAAATGTGTTCCAATAAACACTGACTGACTTCATCACCCTCCTTCCTCCTGTCCCTCATGTCATTAGACACAGCGACACGCAAAGATGAGAATCACTTTTTTGCATTTGTTCCGACATTAGCTGAACCGGTTGGGGATTTTCCTGCACCAAGTGAAACACAGGTGTCTCTACGATGCAGCTACATGCTATAATGAGCTAGTCTGAGCAGTCAAAGCGCAGTGGGAAACTCTGACACGGCTGCTGTCACCATTTAGCAAATCAACCTTTCCACTGTGTCCGGCTCACAAAAAGGGCAGAAAAGCAGGAAAAGGGCAAAATGTGTTTGCAAATACAGAATCCAAAAGTTTTTTGCGTTCTCTAGATTCCTTTGACGGTGTTACGTGTGGGGTGTCAAAACTTTATAAGCATTTCACTGTCAGGAATAAACTTTTGTTCTCAGCTAAACTAAACAGGAAATTAAACTGTTTTTACCTTGAAATTAGACCTTTCAGAAATGTAATTTTAGAGTTGGTCTTGAAATTAAATGGAAATAAAATCTTTTTTTTTTTTTAAAAAAAAAGGATGTGCACAAAATAAAAATCTTTATCTAGATCAGAGGTCTCAAACTCAATTACACAAGGGGCCAAACACTTTTTTAAAACTTTAAAACTGTAACTTTAACATAATTATGAGCTATATATATAGCATTAGCTGTGATAATGCTAGTGTGAATGCTGTAAGCTGAAGATGCTAGTGCTGATAGCTGAAAACGCTGAATTCGATTGCCAGCTAAAATATTAGCTAAATGCTAATTTAGCCTAAAAAAACTAAAAAAAAAAAAACTTAGGTTAGCCAAAACAGCTAGCATGTAGCTAAATAAATATCTAAACTTCAAGATATTCTAAAAAAAATTAAAAAAAAAGTTCTAAATTAGACAAAACAGCTAGCATGTAAATATAAGCCAAACTCCAAAACAGCGTAAAAAAACTGCAAAAAAAAATCATGTATTAGCCAAAACAGCTAGCATGTAGCTGAAATATTAGCTAAACTCCAAAATAGCCTTAAAAATCTTAGTAAATGCCAAAAAGTCCGAAAAGCTAGCAGAATGACAATTTTTAAAACTGTAACTTTTTAACATAATTATGAATAATAAAAAAGCAGAAATATTATTCCAGAATAAATCAACTTAAACCTTAAATAACTTTCAATTTTTTACCCTCCATAAAAATATATTTTGTCAAAATTATACAAGTTATAAATAATTGAAAATAACATAATAACCACTAATAATAAAATAAAATGATCTGGAGGGCCGGGTATAATTACCTGGAGGGCCGGATCCGGCCCCTGGGCCTTGACTTTGACACGTGTGATAGATGCATTTTTCACTTTCACTCTATGAAATTCCAAAATGTTTTGTTTTTAAAAATCAGATTTACCTGTCAAAAGCTTTATTTTACAATGAATGTGAGGAAAACTCTGGGCTTTTATTTTGTTAAATGTGAAATAAAGTCTGACCCCATGATTAAAGTCGCTCCTAATAAAACTTTCTCTGCATTTTTTTTTAAACTAACTCAGTCTGACCTTGGCCTCAGTGATGTCAGCGTCTCTCCTTCCACATACATTAGTCTCATCTCTCGTCAACCTCTCTGCCGTCTGATGGTAGAATTATAGCACTTGCACATTAATTACTGTCTGGCTGAAAGGACGACCGGATCGACGGATGGATGGAGAAATCAAGGGAGAGCGACGAAGGAGCAGCAAAACGGGGCCAAATTTATGGCGGTGGAACTCGTTCATCGCACATCCATTAAAGCGAATGGAGTGGGTGAGAGCACTAACACTTGCAGGGCAAACTGGTGCACGAGGCGACACAGGGCTCTGTCTGCACACAATCACTGAGGGTGGGGGGTGCCTGTCTGTTTTCTGCCAACATGGTTCGGTGATTTAATGACAAATGAAAATTTAAACTGCAACTGACAGTCAGACTCAAGATGAAGTCTGTGAAGAAGTTGCCTGTTAGGAAACCTTTTTTCTTTTATTTGGAAATAAAAATGCTGCCTGGTTCTATTTTGGGACATCCAGTGAAGGAAAATCAATTCAATTTGTGATACTGCAGTTTTAAGTTTTGGCTTCTATTTCTGGTTCAGGATGATAGAGTGAAAAACCACATATTTCAATAGAGGCTGTAAACTTTTCGAGACAACGGCAAAAAAAAAAAAAAGAAGCGGGTCACAGTAAATTTCTAGAGGACATCTGGTTAGAAGACTGAATATTTTATAACAATCTGGAATGACAGGATTTTAACAATGGCTCAATTTGAGGTTTATTGGTTTTTGTGAAGTGCCTTGAGAGAACCTTGGTTGTGAAATGGCGCTTTATAAATAAACTGGATTGAAAAGGCCAACTGAGAGTTCATGCTTGATCAGCAACGTTTCAGCAGAATTTCAAAGAACCTCAGAAGCTGGAAAATAAAGTAACTGTGAAGCTTGAGGACTGGAAGCCACAACAATGACAGTTGATCCATTTAGAATATTATTTTTCAGTAGTAATAACATGTAATTCACAGTTTTGTGTTTTTTATATATATATATATATATATATATATATATAAATTAGCATTTATTTAATTTAGATTCATTAAGTTCCTCGAAAATAAACTAAAGGGTTTTTTTACATTCCTGCCGACTTGAAGAGGTCTTCTTTGCTTTATGATTCCTCCAGATTACACAATCTTTAGATACAAAGCAAAACTTTGGTAAAAAGTCTGATCCTTTGCGAGTTTAAATCATATATTATCTCATGCTGTCTGGAGCTGCGCTGGGATGATCCTGTTTGGAACAAAATGTATTTTATTTTGAAAAGAAATCATACATCTAATGTTGTCTGATGTGAAAAATAATTTCACATGTTGAGAAAATGCTAGTTTCTTTTTTATTTCTGCTTTACTCATGCCAAAAAAGAAACATAAATCATACTTATTATTAAAAATACATTGTAATGAATGCACAGCAGCATGAAAATAAGACTGTGCAGCTCCAACCAAGTTTTGATCACTAGAAAACAAGCCCAAATGGCTATTTTACTATTAAAGGTTGCAGACCCCTGTCGTTGGTGATGTTCTTTTATAGCTGCTACCAGAAAATGTCAAATTTGTCAATATATTTTACTTAGATTAAAATCAGGTCACATTTACTGACAACTAGGAAGGAAAAACATGAATTTTCCTTCCGACTGTGGACGTGTCAGTAAAGCAAGCATCTGGTGCTCGTGTTGTCTCTGTGCTGACATACATGCTGGAAGCAGCTGCGGACGCTGGGTTCGATGTTGGATCCTCCGAACGCAGCCACCTCCCCCAGCTGCCTCGGGATCTGGATGGCTTCATGCAGCAGCAGTCCCAGCTGCCGCTGGTCACACGTACCGCCTGCTGACGCTACCTGGCTGAAGAGATCTGTGGAGGAGTGAGGAGATAAAAAAAACAAGAGGAGAGCCAGTGAGGAAGAGTCAGCACTTGTGGCTGACATTGAGAAGGGAAAAAAAACATGTATAAATAGATGTAGAGGGGAAAGACTGTATGGCTGTAAGTGGGAGGGAGAGTGTGGCTGCACCAGAGAAGGAGATTCATTTTTAATGTTTCTGTCTTCCATGCCAGGATTTTCTTCCTTCCTAAACGCTCCTTCACTTCTCATTTAGATTGACAACGCTGCAGCGGGTGATGAGGCCGGCCCTCTGACACATGCCACATGTCGACTTCTTTTTTTTTTCTTTTCTAATCGGGTTACGAAACGCCACAGACGCATACAAAAAAAATCCTTTATCAACGCGTGTGCAACATGCAAACTCCAGCTGTGATCTGCACTTCTCACCTCCTTTTTCTCACAATCAAAACTCAACCAAATCCGATGGCATTTACCCATTCTCCCCAGAAGAGCTTTAAAATGGCAGAACATTGAGTTAAGCATGGGTGCAATGCAGTGAGAGTACACGCACCGGACTGACAATCAATGAAACTGTAAAGGAGGAAGGACGCAATCAACCATGCTTGAAACCCTTCTCCAGCTAATAGAAGCTGCCAGTGGAAGGAAAACGCTCCGGGATCAAACCATGGGAGGAAACGGAGAGGAAAGGAGGGGAAGTGAGATTAAGTAAGATGGGACAAAAGTGAAAGTGTTAGATGAACGCTGGGGTGAGCTGTGACAGTGAAGGAAGAGAAAATCTTCAGAGACAAAGAGCAAAGACTGACTGACAATATTCCTCACAGCGCAGCAATCCCATATCCACTCTAATCCTCCACAACCAACCAGAATTAAAAAGAATACACGAGACACGCGTAGGAGGTCCCTCGTCCAATTAGACGAGCCCTTCACACGCTGTATTTTTCGTTTGAATATTGATGCTGGGATAACAGCTGATGTAGGGCGCCGTGGGTGACGCAGAAGGGCTTGTACAACCGTGCATTTAAGGAGCATGCCTACATTAGTGAATAGCAGCTTGTCAACTCCACTTACGTTTGTATTTCTCCTCCAAGTGTCCCTTGGAGAGGGAGAGCAGGCCGATCTTCATGGAGAGAGTGCGGATCTTCCCACTGCGTCCGCTGCGAAGGCAAACACAAGTCCTCGTTTAGCACTCTGTTTTATTTATTATAACTAAATAATGTCTGAAGTGGAATTTGGATTTGATGAAACGCTAGAGGAAGGAAAGGACCATTTCTCCTCCGTCTGTGATTGTTGTTGTATTTCCTGTAAACCCACAATGTTTACAAGGCTAAACGGACACATCCCATGTTGATCTTTTTCCCAACAAACATACATGAGTGTTTGTTTTCTTGTTTACGAATTACACAAAAGTTTATTGATTTGGTTTGTGTTGGACCTGGTTGTCATTTCTGATACTTTCTCTGTTTATTTACATCATTAACCCTTAAAACTGGATTTAAATGACTGATTCACAACATATCAAGTTATATTTAATTAGTTGATTTTGATTTCTTAATGTGATTTCTTTTGCAAGAGCTAATGTCCAGTTCTGGATTTGGACCAATTCAAAGGTGTGAGTCATCGCTTTATTTGAAGCTGGGTAAAAACTAGCTAATTATTCCAGAGAAAAGATTTATACAAAAAGCATAATTCTGCCTTTGCTTTTTTGGGGAGTGCAAAAATGTTGGTCTATCCAAGTCTTTTTATCATTTCACAAATTCTCCACTTAGACCAGGATTAACTAAAAAATAACGAAGGGTGTCATCTGCATAGTGGTGGACTTCAAAAACAGTCTTAAAAAAAAAAAAAAAAAAACTTTGGTAACACTTTATTATAAGATTCCTTAGCAAGCTTTATTTACACATTAACAAACATTATTAATGTGTTAAGACATTTAATAGCACAATAAGCCAAATAAGGTTTATTAACATACTTGGTAAGATTCATTAACATCTAAAGTGAGACCAATGTCTACAAAGGCAAGAGTAATAAACTTCTTACAACCTTAACAAATGTATTTACCATCTCTCTCAACATTATATTTATTGATTTGCAGCACCTCATCTAAAGTGTTACTAAAAATCTTATTTCCTGTCTGTCATGTTAGTTTGAGAAAACATGTCTTAGTAGATTTTTTTTCCCTAAAATAAGCGGCAATGCCACACTGGCAGATTTTATATGTTTGTTTCAAGAGATGGGGTACGCATGTTTTACTCATTTCTAAGGGGTCATTTTTGCAGGGCAATACAGGATATTTCGAGCAATATTTATATGGTTATTTTTGGTTTCTTAAAATGTATGACATGACTTTTACAAGTACCAGTGCCCCACAGAATTCTGGATTTGGACCGATAGAAAAAAAAAAAAAAAAGTAATCGCATTAAGTTCTACTGCTATGCAGATGACACGCTTCATTATTTATCTAACAATCCTGCTCTACATCAAGAATTAGTGAAAGTAGAAGCCTGTTTGAATGATAAAAAGACTAATATAGTCCAACAGTTTCTCAAAAATGTTGAACTCATTATTTTGTGTAGATGTCTTCTGTCCAAAAACTGAGTTACTTTAGTTGGTTTTGATCCAACTTCTAATACTGCATTTCTAGCCAAGATCTCATTTTAACTCTAAAGCAAAAAAAATCTGGGTGGGTTTCTTTCATCTGTGTGATAAAGCAGAGTGTTGCTAAAAATATATTCATCTAATTTAACCTCCATACCTGTTTTTTTCTGGCTCAGTGTCTAAACTTATTGCTGAAACATTTTTACAGCCAGAATCTTGGTGTTCCTAGAAAATCTGACAGAGAATGCATTTTTAATTTTCATAACAATTTCATTTTCTTCATCTAAGTTTGGGAATTTTAATGTATTTTTTTGACAAATGATCTTTTTAATAAGTTAAATGTGTTTCATTTTAGAACTAATTAGGCTGTATTTTTGTATAAATAAAACTAAAGAAGGCTAAAAATAAGCTGAAGAAGCCATGCACGTGCGAAACTGTGACAGCCTCAAAAAAGAAAGTGTGCTGATCCTGAGCGGCTGTCCTGAACTGATGACAGATGGCGTACGCACGTGTCGTAAACGTTGAGCAGCCAGTTGAGACACATGTCGACGCAGAGGGGGACGTTAACCAGATCTTTGTGTTCCTGCTCCAGGCCGTCGTAGACAGACGTCAGGCAGTTGATGACGTCTGGGACAGACAGAGGCTGACTGTTGTTGGTGAGTTTGTGCTGCTCGAAAGTGTTCTGGGCGACGCCGATATCCAGAAGGTCCACTGGAGGATGATTGAGGGGGAAGAGGAAGAGGACAAGCTTTAGTAAAACTACCAAACTTTGAGAGTAGAAGGAACACAGGAAGGAGAAAAGATGAACAACTACATAATCAAGAAATCTGATGGGAGACACAAACAAATCAGCACATTCTTCAATTAGAATGAAAACAGTTCATTTTTTTAAAATTTATTCCAATAGACTTATATTCATTACCATGTATTAAAATGAGGCAGAATAAAATACATCTGCGTTAAACCCATAAATACAAGCTTAATAATAAAAAAAAATAGCAAAAGAGATATTTTTGTGCTTTTTTTTTATTAAAAAAACATGCATCAGCCATGATCTAAACAAGACTAATACCTAGATTTTGGTAACTGTTCTCATTTTGTGTTTTGCTCCAGGGCAGATGTAAATAGATCTGCCAGCTGGCTGTTTCAACACATGTTGTTTGTTTACTGCCCAGCACAAAATATGTTGTTTTTTGAGCACAGAGATACACTAAAAAACAAGAGTTTCAGATTTATTTCATTAGGATCAAGTTGAGGACAACTGCAGTAGAAATTGAAAACACAGAACTCAAAAATTAGACTTTAATCTCATGGGAATGTTAAAACTCTTGCAAAAAATAATAAATAAATAAATATTGGAATAATTATATGCTTTGTCCACACAAGACGGCAGCCATGTTTGAGCGTGAAGCTGCTTGTTACTCTGCATACCACACTAAAACCGGACTCATTTACATGCAGCCGGCACCGCCGCACTATCAGCTGCTATCAGAAAGCCAAACTTTACTTCTCTCCAGAAGAGAGCTGAAAAAGGCTGTGGCTAATTAGTGGGATGCCATGCGCGATCATTTGTGTTTCTCCAGCCTCCTGGCGCTGACTTAACCCAATTAGCCGCTGCGCAGCATCCCCGTCACACGTGTAAATGTGAGTGCCATTCTTCCACACGCTAATAAACACTTCTGGATCTGGACTGATAACCGAAAGAGTGTGTGTGTGCGTTTGCAGCCTCGTGTTCTAATCTAATGGACAAAATGGAATCGCAGTGCCCGCATCGGAATCACTCGGGGTGATGCATTCCTGTCTCCAGCACGCACCCGTGATCAGAGAGGCAATCTGTGACGGCGAGCTGGAAAACCTGAATAATTCCAAATCATTAAAATTTAGCAAACAGAAGACTGATGTTACTCTGGTTCATCTGGATGAAGCTGCATGGAGTCAAATCGGGATCAGCTTAAAGTGAACGAAAAAACAGGATGAAAACTTAAAAAATAGACATTGTAACTTAAAAATGTTGTAGAAAATTTGTAAACAAGATATCATAAATTTGAGAAAAAAGGAAAATTAAAAATATATTTTTGAAAATTTGGGAAAAAAAAGTTTGAAAACTTTAAATAAATCTTGAAAATCTGAGAAAAAAAGCATGAAAACTTGAATTAAATAAAGTATAAATGTAAAAATTACCAATGGAAAAATAATGTATCGATTAGTAATAGCTGCTGTTTTTATCTTTCAACTTTTTTTTTGCTTTTCTGAATCTTCACTTTAAATCCTCAGTTCTAATTCTGATTTTCAAGTTTTCGCTGCTGAGCTGATCCTAATTTTACATGGGGGCGGGGCTTTGGGCTCATTGGCTAGTGAGACACGTTTCCCAGGGGGTGACAGAGGGGACTCCTTACTTTCTCAGACACACATGAATACTTCAACACTTTTCTCTCATTTTTTACTCACACTTTTCAAACTTCCATAGAAAAATAAGCATTAGGATGAAAACAAGGATCTAATGATGAAGATTTATGTAACGCTGCCAAGCTGCTCGTGACCCATCTACGTGAAAAACGGCACGAAGGAGATTGATTGACAAGATCAACGGCAAAGTCGCAAAGAAATTTGAAGTAAAAACTGCACAGTAGTGATACTTCTCTCCCCAAGTTTGATTGGAGTGGGGCAACGCAGGCACCGACATAAACAGACAAAACAGACCCAACACCATTACCTCTTGGGGAATCATGGGATGCATTTAAAGTAGCCAATGAGCTCAAAGCCCCGCCTCCATGTAAATTTAGGCTCCGCTCAGCAGCGAAAACTCGAAAAATTAAATTTGAGACTGTAAACTGAGGATTGATAGTGAAGATTCAGAAAATATATTATATATTAAGTTGAAAATTCGAAACAGCAGCTGTTACTAATGAATTCATTATTTTTTCAATTGGTAATTTTTATGTTTATATTTTTTTTAATTCAATTTAGCAGTTTTTTTTTAATTTTCAAGTTTTATTACATGTTTTCAAAATGTTTTCTTTACAATTTTTTTTTCAAATTTTTATATTTTCTCACATTTTCAAGATTTATTTCAAGTTTTCTCTTTTTTTTCAAATTTTCAAAACAGTTTTTTTTTCAAATTTGCAAGATCTTGTTTTCAAATTTCAAATTTTTTCAGTTACAATATCTATTTTTTAAGTTTTCAATCTGTTTTTTCCTTCACTTTAAGCTGATTATCCCCATCCAGCTGCTGCTGGTTTGTTTGTTTGTTTCTCCCCACAAACGTACAAACCGTGTGAGATGTAAATGAAGCGTGGCCGCGTTGTTTTGTTGCAGTGATAAAAAATCAACAGCTGGATAATTGCAGCCGTTTGTCACCATTTTCCGCTGAAAGCTCGCTGAGAGTGTGTACCTGTGTGCTCAGATGTGTCTGTGACCACCTGAAACTGCAGGGAAGGTAATGACCTCCTACATCAAAGCTCCCATTCCAAAAGAGAAAGCAGCTTCTCTCAGACTGAAGCCCACCTGTGCGGCGCCGCCACATTCAACAGGCGCAGGTCGGCGTGGCAAAGCCCCACATTCAAGCAGCTGAGCCATCTGTGCAAAAATGATCAGTGCGCCCCCAACCCGCCACCCCAGCATCAAAAGCAGAGATCTTTCACTTACAGCACAGTGCTTTCTGTAGTCTGCGAATCTTCATGGCTGTTCGGTATGCAGAAAACCTCACATTGTTTAAGTCCGCTGCAGGTAGAAAAAAAAACAAAATTAGAGAAAAATCCATCTACAGGGCAACACTTGCAGGACTTCCTGTAAATCTGACTGATGTAATTGCCCACGGAGGTGATTGAGAGGTGCGAATGCTAATGTGGACTGTGTAATTAGGCTGGCGAGGTGCGTCTCGGAGGGCGCCGGCGCTATTTGCCGAGCTGCTGGCCCTACAGCAGACGCTCCCAAAGTTTCACTGGTTATTACGATTCAGGCTGCTCATTAAAGAACAATCACACTCTCCATCCCACGGGGACAGACATGCGCACGGATATTGACAGGGAGCGGCATGGAGCCGAGACATCAGTCATGGGCACATCTGCCTTTGGAGAAAAAAAAAAAAAAAAAAGTCCTCCTTATGTTGAGTTCTGACTTAAAAAAAAGGTAAATAATCCCCTGAGGCAAATTTAAATTAGTTTTCCTCCAAATGCTAATAAGCTTTTACTTCTTTTTTTGTTGTTGTTGACTCGAAAAAGAAAAACTTGCCAGTGACAACTATCAACACCTTAGTTTTTTTTAGTTTTCAACCACTGAGATATTTTTGAAGGACAAAAATAGATTCAACCAAACAGTTTTAAGTCGCGGGACGTCTATCATGTTCCTCTTTCAGGTTGAGTAACGGCCCGCCATTCCCACCAACTGATATCCTCCCTCAGATAAACCACAGAGCTGTCGATCATAGCCCTAATGCTTTAACATTTACATTCTTTTTTCTTTCACTGGGAAGAGTTATGCCTCGTTTCCACTGAGCGGTACAGACCAGACCAGTCCCTTCTCGGCTAGTTGAGAATGTTCTGGGCAATTCAAGTGAGCGTTGCACCATCGGTGGATGCATGCGGGGTGTAGACCGATGACGTAACTACACGTCAAAATGATCCGGCTACAACAAAAGAGAAGCCGCATCAGCTGACTCAGAAACGGACGGAAAATGAAAAAGATGAAGCAGGTGTTTATCATGGATGAAGCCGGACTCTAGGCTGCAGAACCGTCTATTCTTCTGAATAAAAAGAAAAAAATCTTTATGTTGATCAATACTCTGATGTTCTTCAATAAATGTTTTACAAAGCACGATCGGAAGTGTTTTTCATGAGTACGGATTGGTAACGGACGTTTTTTGACTGCGGGGGTTGGGTGAGACAGGTGTCTCCGGTCCCCAACCCCCGCAAACAGGGGTGAAAGTAAGCGGGAGCGGTCCGGAGCTGCGTTCTGGTTAAAGAATTGGAGGCGGAACGCCGCTCTGGCTGGAGAGGCGAGCTGTGCGGACGGTTCTCGTTGCATAACACGACAGAAGCCGCGGTTGCTCTCATGAAAAACAAAAAAAGAGTAAAATTCAACTCAAGCTGAGAGCTTGAGAGTTTATGAATAGCAACAAATTATTCATAAACTTCTCATCTGCATTGTGATTGGTCAGTTTAAATACAATATACATTTAGTTCAATATCCTTCAATCTGGACGCTTGCTGTTGTCGTAAAACCTTTCCACCAATCGATGTGTGACAACAGAAGCTCCGCCCTCACAGGTCCATTCTATTTTTCTATGGACCTACGACCAACAGGAACCAGCAATGGTACCAGTCGGTCCTGCTTAATGGGTCTATTTTGTAATGGAAACACTCAAAAGTCCAGTCCTGCCGGGTCCAGTCCGGTCTGGACCGCTCAGTGGAAACAAGGTATTAGAGACGCCTTTTTTGACTTCAAAGGAGGCAAAAATGTCCCACTTTGACCTCCATTAAAGTCCTGTTTGTTCTTTGCAGAAGCAAATGTGGTGGTTCTATTTATGTCTCATATAATGCGATGACTTTTCATGTTTTATCTTTTAAGTCTAAGAATGGCTTCTCATCTTGAAGGAAAGAAAGCACTTTTTTATTCCAAAGTCCTTTATCTTGAGGCAAAATAACACATACTTGTTATTTTAAGGAGTTTTGAGAGTTTCATTGTTTGTACCAGTTCGGGTGACCAAACAAATCTGCATTTCTGTCAGTATTTTGGAAAACTCTTCAAGATGTGAAGTTCATGCAGCTGTGCGTTCCCACCTAGTGACTGGTAGAGCTCTGTCATCTTTGGATGATCCCAGCAGGTCGTCTGCGTCTGATGACTACAAGCACAACAAAATAAGAGCACAGTTATTTCTGGAAGCCCTAAAATAAAAAATAATAATGATAAAAACAGCAAGAATAGATTCTGACACACAAACACACCGAGAGCTACTTATGTCAAAGCACACATTCACTCAGGAAATAGAACTTCTTAAACCTTCAAGGCTCTTTAAAAGGGAAAAACACACAAAGGGAAATTATAAAAACACAAAAAAATGTGTAAAATATAAAATGAGAACCTGCAGAATAGTTTAGAATTTTAATTACAGTTTCCGAATTAAAGCTACAGAAATCAATTTTTAAAGAAATAAAAATCCTCTTTTAAAGACTAAAAATCAAGTCTCACAAATACACTGTAGCTTTAAAAATCTGTTTAAAAAATATAGAGGTAAAAGATTTTAAAACAGAACACCCAAAACCAATCAAATGTTGCGTTCAGGGGACAGTTTTCTCAGGCTTCAGCTGCCAGTCAGCGACTGTTTGAGCACTGCTGGCTGTGACGTGGAGCCCTATGTTGTTTGTGTTTGCATGAATACATTTCAAAAAGGCATCTGGCTGTCAGCAGTCACGCTCACACCTGTGGGGAATGTTGGGAGAAGAATTTTTTTTTTTTGTGGATGGTGCTTTTTGAAATGCAGGATATTCCCTGCGGATGGTGGAACGGATCACTTTCTGCTGACAGCAGGAAGTGAAGTCAAACTGCAGCTGTGGATGGCAGAAGCTCTCCCAGAACGCAGATGTTCATCAATATTTAGCAGGATCGCTCCCTGATATCCTTTCTGATAAGACTGGAAGACCCTCCTGGATTGCAGAAGGCTTTATTTGAATGCAGATCATGCAAAAATCCCCCCTCGATTTGATTTAGCTCGACGTTTCGGTAAAAAAGGTGTTCATCTTTGCTCTGCTGTTCCTGCAGAGTCGATGTGAGATGCACTGTGTGGTTCCATCCAACAAAGTAAAAGAATCCCAGTTTTTTCAAAGGCTAAACACACTAGAGTTTCTCTGAACTCCACCGAACAGGTTCAGTCGACGGACACATCCATGATCACAGCCTGGAGTTAACTTGAAAGCGATCCTCTTATTGTTCTCCAAGCCTGGCTCTTTATTTCTGATCCCTGCAAGCGTACAGAGAGTGCAGGTGTCATTTGTTTTAATCTCAGTCTATATTTTCTTTGTTTGTTTGAAAATGTGTAAAACTCCAGAGAGGTTGATATGTAAGATGCTTTAAAGTCCGACAACCTTAAAGTAGAAACATGCGGCCAAAGGTTTCAGGATGTTCATGTATTTCCTGGAATAACTTTAAAAGATACTTCAGTATCAGAGATCTGTAGCCTCAGGAAGCCCAGGGAAGAACAAAGATTAGCCGAAGGGATGGGATGTTTTCTAATGAGAGCAGGAAGTCAAACGGGGTCACAGAGGAACCAAACGATTTCACGATCTCTGTTTGACCAGGGAAGACCAGAGCAGCCGAGAATATTTGACAAAAGTGACCTTCTCAGTCTGACAGATCACCACCGTAATATTAAATCAGCTTATGAAGAATAATTGCAGCTCCCTTTGACGTTTTATGTGCGATTCCCGGCAGCTTTGTAACACTGAAGGTTAAAGTGGTTCTGGCTTCTAATTTCGTTCCTGCTGCTCCCTAATTAACCACATGTATCCCAATTCTTCAATGAGAAATGGAAATTTTGAATTTGTCCTTTAAGGGAATTAAAAGAGCAAAAAAAAGTGAGCGCAAAAGATTTTATGGAAAATCTTTATGGTAAAATCTCACAAGGTGGTTTAATAAGGAAGTCCCAAACGGCCTACCTTACTTTTTTTCTTTTTGCCAATCTTTTCATGATTACGTCTTATTTTTCTCATTTTCTCGTGATAACATATAGCTTTTTTTTCGCGCGACAACATTTATTATCACTCGTCCTAACGTGATTGAAGATGTTGTTACGAGATAACAACAGTTGTGATAACATCTACTATATTATTATAATGAAAAAAAACATGTTTTCTTATGATAAAGGGAAAGCAGATGTCATTATTTCAACACGAATATTGTCATCTCGTGATGTCGACATCTACCATCTTATTATTTCGAGAAAATAACGATAATAATTTCATAACTGTGACATCTAATATCACTTTATCACAAGAGAAATACATTTTTTTCTTGTGATAATGAGATAGGAGATGACATGAGATAACAGATTTCATTATCTCACAATAACAACATCTAATATTATATTATCACGAGAAAACAAAGTCTTATCTGGAAACAAATAGAGCGCATCATTATCACCTGATAACAAATTTTGCTATGTCGCAATAACATCACCTAGTCGTGCGTTATCACGAGAACGGTGCTCGTTTTGTCATGATAATTCGAGAGTAGATCTCATTATCGACATTCTACTACTTAATTATCATAATTAACAAGGTTTTTCTCGTGATAAGAAGCTAGTAGATGCCGTTATTGCAAAATTATGAAAATTGTTATTTCGTGATACCAACATCTATCTCATTAAAAACATCCCTCGACTTGATAACAATCTCATTATCACCTTAGAAAGACCTCGTTTTATTAAGATAACGTGATTGTAGATGTCGTTATTGCGAAATAACACAACTTCTACACTACATCTTATTCTCATAACGTGAGAGTTGATGTAATTTTTGCGACACAACACAACCAAAAGTGTAATCTCATGAGACCAACATCTATTATCGGATTGGGATGAGAAAATGAGTTTTTTCTTGTGATTACAAGACAGTAGATGTCATTATTGTTACACAACAAATTTTGTTATCGCATCACAATGACATGTATTATCTTGTTATTACCAGGAAAGACCATGTTTTCTCATGATATTTCGATGGTAGAGGTCGTTATGACGACATAACAATACTTTTTATATTGTGATAACAGCATCTATTAATTATCACGAGAAAATAACTCTCTTTCTCAGGATAACATGAGATAACATTGTAAATGCAATACAACAAAAAATGTTACACCATGATAGAGACAAGTTTTGTTTCTTGTGATAACATGATGGTAGATGTTGTTATTGTGACATAAAGCTTGTTATCTTGTGATATTTTTTTACAATTGCGAGAAAATAACTTGTTTTCTTATTATAACAACAAAATATGATTGCAACAACAAAAATTGTTATGTCAGATATATGATATGATACAGAGATCTATGATCTCATTATCATGAGAAAACAAGATTTTTCTTCTCTTAATAACAAGATGTGGTTATTGCAACATAACGAAACTTATCAGATAACAAAATCTACAATCTTGTTATTAGCAGGAAATTTCGTTATTGTGACACTATGAAATTCGTGATAACGACATCTACTATCTCGTTATCGGGAGAAAAAAATCTTCTTTTCTTGCGATAATGCGATGTTTGATGTTGCACGAAAAAAAAAAAAAACCAAGGTAGGTTATTTGCAGCTTCTGTGCATGAACGATTTTATGGATTAAAAAAAAAAAAAGAAAAATTCTAGGAATCTATCCGAGTAAAAAAAAAGATTCAAGACTTCCTAAAATGTGTCAGGTTTATCACACCGCTATTGATGCTGCATTTAATCCCTAACGGATCTTATTTCTGTCGCTGGTCTTCCTTCAATCTCCATAACTTTTTTATTATTTTATTTTTTCAAACCGAACCGATTCCTCCTCTATTGTAGCCCTGTGCAGCCTTTGGTTCTCAGCTCTGACAGTTTTCGAATCCTATTAAAACTTTTAAAGTATATGATCTAAAGGAGCACATTGTTCACAGCTGCAGTGAAAACATGCCAGAGTGAGTGAAAAGGGACAGAATGTGACACGTTGTTCACACAGCATAGATGAAGTTCCCTTTCAAGATCTGAACTGAGCTCCTCTCCACAGGGGGCTGGACAAGGCGCAGTCTTAATCAGGGGACATTTGTCAGCCTGAAGAAAGGACGCAGAGCATGGGAGGAGATGGGAGTACGGGGGAAATGAATGTGTCAGAGGACGTCACGGCGCTGAAAGTGACCTCTGATCAGTCCCGCTGATGGACTCAGAGTTCAAATGAAGTGGGTTTTCTGGAGTGTGACCACACTTTTCTGTTTCTTATATTTGTGGGCTAAAGAAGAGAGAGTAGCAGCTTCCACTAACGAACTGAAAGTTGATCTCTATCGCTTCCTTTTAAAAAACAAAAAAGAATGTTTTTGTAAAGATTTCAAACATGACATTTTTGGGGGGGGGGAATTAGAATTGTGGCACATTTGAATGTGTTTTGTGGGGCAGGAACAGGCTCACTGGCCGTCATTCACTATGTAGGCATAAACCTCCCCTAAAAGCCACAAGCTACCAGGCTTTTATCTCCAATCCTTTGAGCAGATCGCTGCAGGGACAAACAGGAGGCGGCCGCGTTCCTGCTCTAAATCCTATGTCTGCTTTGGTGATTAAATCTGCAACTTCTTTAAAGAAAAGAACAAAGAAATGTCATCAAAGATGGCTCCTGAGAGAGCTAATGCTTTAAAGTAACATCAACATTGTAATTTAAATATAAATGTATCCAATGATTTGTTATTTTCTGTAAAATAATAAAGTTTCGTCTTATTTATTTATTTTTTTTACACTTGTCGAATTAAAATCAAATGACACATGACGTCTGTTAGGTCTCAACTTTATGACAGAGTGGAATTTTCCAATTAAAATATCTTTATTTTAAACGATTCAAACATTCTGCCATAAATTAGCAAGACCTCAAGAATCCATTCCAAGGATGCAGCTGAATAGGACACGACGCCTGTCCAGCATCTGCCAACACAACATCTAATTTGTTAGTAAATGTTTAGAAATGGAAGTTAAAAGATAATGCAGGTTATTTTGAGGGGTTTATTATCCGCTTTTGACTTCCGTGTTGAAGCTTGTTACAAAAATAAAACTAAGTCAAATGCAGTTCATCAAGTAACCTCTAGGGGGTTCATATGCAAGCAAATATTTCTATTTATTTCAATGTAAAACTGGTATACAACAGTAGTGTGGTTGCAAGTCTCGTTTGAAAGTCGTCTTTTTCTTCACAGAACTGGACATGTTCCAAAAATCATCAAACTTGTTTGGTCGCCAAGTTTGGTGATCATATCTTGGCTAAATGGAGATGACCACAGGGCCAAAAAAAATAACTCGGTGTCATCCCACATGTGGGATTTTATAAAATTGAGTTTTTGGAGAATTCTTTTTAGATTTTTCAGATAAAGGTGGGAACATTAGCACACAGGCTAATGCTGTCAATAATCAGAAATCTATTCAAAATCAAGATCAACATTTTTAATATGCAAGCCATTATATATATTTACTCTATAAAAACATACTGAAAAAACATAAAAATATACTGTTTTTATGTGTTTTGACCGTGTTCAAGAGGAACAATCTTCAGGTTAGCAGCAGTATAAAGATAAGTATGGATAATCTCAAACCATTGAAATAGTAGAATTACCACTGAAATTGATTTTATTCTCAGGGTTTAATTCCCTCTCAGTGCACACAGCTCTCACACACACAAAGGAGACTAAAGCAACATCTCATTACTTACTTGATGTAATAGGGAACCTTATTCTGAGAGACGGCACGTTGCCAGGGGAGCTGCACAGATGCTGCAAAACACAGAAGGATTTTAAAATGATTTTAAACAAAACTGCATAAACTGTGGTCTTGTTTCAAGCCTCACTTATTCTAAAAGTGCAAAATAAAACACAAAAGGGAAGACTTTTATTTTTTAAGAGAGAGGAAGTCATAGGTAGACAGTAATAAAGGATTGCATGGGAATCCCTCATTGAGAAGAGTAATGAAATAATATATTTTTATTAAAGCACATATTAAAGTATCAAAGGATGAATTTGCCAAAACTTAATGATAAAAATTAAAGGCAATTAAAAAAATGTTAAATTAGATGTGAATTTAAAAGGTCAAATGATTGTTTGAAGAGATAATTGAAGGATTTAATTTATTCCACTAAATTCAAATCAAATTGATGATACGGTTTTTAACCCTGTCTAGCAGTCATCAATCATCTTACTCAAAGCCAACTAAAACAAACTCATTTAAGGGAAAAATATTAGAAAAATAAAGTGACAAAACTGTTTGCAATTTGAATATAGGGTGGAAAAACAAGTCAAATATATTTTTTTTGTATTTGTAAGTTTAAAACTTAAGAATCAAATCTATTTTTGGAGCAATAATTTCATATTGCTTTAAATTTAAAACAAAAAAGGAAGTAAAAGTAAAAGTTGTTCCAGTGTTTTCTCAACAGTAAACTACTGTCATTTGATTTGAAGCGCTAAAAATATTTGATCAGTTACTTGTGCAGCAGTTAAACAATTAAAAGAAATCAAAACTTTTATTTTCTTTAATGAAGTGGTCTTTTGTAGTCTTCTAAATGTACAAAACGGATCAAAAACATTCCCTGAAATATTACACACCAGTTTTGTTCATTGTTATGAACCCAACCCTTAAAAAATACAAGTTTATATATATATTGCAGCGTGAAAAAACAAGTTTGATAAAAAATTGTGATTAGAAGTTTAAAAGTCAAAACTCAAAGCTATATTTGGAGCAATAATTATCTGTTGCTTCCAGTTTGAAACAGAAATAAAAACAAAAATGAGGCTCTCTTGCTGTTGTTCCAGTGTTTCATCAACAGTAAGATACAGTCATTTACTTGATCAGTTACTTTTGTACCAGTTAAACACCATCAAAACTTTCTTTTTTTTTTTTAAACGAGGAGCTCCCAAACTTTTTCTTGTGAGGGACACATTTTCTGTTAGCAGTTCTGTCTGCGATTGATGCTAACAGTGTTTTCTGTTAGCGAAACACTGTTTTTTGAAAAGAAAACACTGTTAGCAAAACACTGCTAGCAGAAAACACTGTTAAAACACTGTTAACAAACTATCTCAAAGCCAAATTGGGGGACAAAAATCATGCATCTCTGATATTTTTCAGGGGCGGGGCCAAATGTGGAGGAGGGCCAGATATGGTCCTCGGGCTTTAGTTTGATGACTGCAGCTCTAAATGGACAAAAAGACGCAAATACATTCCAAAAATATTATACACTGCAGTTTTGGTCATTGTTGTGAAGTTTCCATTGAAGGAATGGTTAAATCAAACACTTCTTTGATCATTTTAATGCAATTAATATCATAATTTGTATTTTTTTTTTTTGTGAATTTGACCCTGGACACTCATAAATATGTTTATCAATCCAACATTTCAAAAATCGTTTCTTTACACATATCTTTTTCCTTTCCGCAAAATATATTTGAGAGAGTATGACTCCATACAACATCCAAAGACGAAAAAAAGCAGACCACTCCCCTTGATGACACAACTCCAAAGTCAGATAGAGAGATGAAAAGACAGTAAGAGAAAGCGATTAAAGTGAGATTGTGGGATATACGAGATGGATGGAGCAAGATAAGACAAGAGTACTTTATTGATCCCAGAGGGAATATTAAGCTACTAGTGTAATGAAGGCGAATGTGTGATGGAAGAGATAGTGTCATAGAGCTGGGAAGATGAAAGAAGCGTAGTATATTGTGTAGCGGAGCTGCCGAGCTCTCCGCCGCTGATGCAGCGTGGCAGCTGAGCACCTGCTTTGAATCGCACATCCGCTATTTTGTCTGCGGCCTGACAGCCGGCAAAGTAAACCAGGCGGAGCGCCTTTGATTGTGGGAAATAAGGTGATGAAGACACAGAGAGGAAGAGGCCGGCGGCTTAATGTTTCTGAATTTATCTTCTTTTTTTTTTCTGTCTGAATCACACTGCGCTTGAAAAATGACCACTCTGAAGAGCAAGTAAAAGAAGGGAGTCTCTTAAGCTGTAATTAGGCCCTGCATTATTAAAGAGTAAAGGAACGGATGAGGATGAGGAACCGTATTAGCAAGTGGAGGCAATCCAAGGCACACACCATTTCTTTTTACCATGACAGGTAATTGTACTCACTGGAGAGGAAATGCTGGGAGGAGGGGCCGAAGTCTCTGTGCGCCTCCTGCAGGAGCTTCAGTCTGTCCTCCACTGCCACCTGTGAGATGACCACACGCAGAGGAGAGAAGCGTGAAGAGACGGTTGAGACTTTCCAATGGTCGAACCTGCAGTCATGGCTTAGAGGATTTCAATTTCTGCACAGATATGTATGAGCGGGTTCCTCAAGAACACCAACTATTATGGATTAAGCTACAAAATACTACCTCTTATATAATTTACTCCAACACATAGTTGGAATATTTTTATTTCAAATGAAGCGCTTGTTAAAAAATGCGATGGAAAGGTAAATAAATGTATTAATTCAGATATGTTGGTGTTCTCCTGTCACTCAGGCGAGAGTCCCTGGAAATTTGAGGAATTTCTTCAACAGAATTGGTGAGTATCCAGAAATATTTCACACACAAAGCCTCAAAACTGGTTTTCTCTATTCCAGAAAGCAGCAAAGAGACATTTTCATGTGTGCAGCATCAGACATTTTCTTAAAGACCCACTCGGATTATCTTTTGATCTATTTAAAAAGTTGTCCCTGATCTCTTATTAAGATTATACCGTTTTTATCCAAAATTGAAAACCTGTGTTGTATTCCAGGATAATTCATTATAAATGTTTATAATCCCTCAATTTTTAATCATCTGCTTTTTTATTTAGATGTCCATTCCTCTGTTTGGTGCAGTGTGATTCAGGTGTTGTTCCTCTTTCCCACTCCCCTCTGGGGGAGCAGAAGAGATTTCAGATTTCGACGGTGCTCCTGTTTTTAGGCAGTGGACCTCACCTCTGGCTCAAGAGGATCCCTCCTTCATGTGGAAATTCCTGAAGTTTTGATTCCTTTTTTTTTTGTGGAGTTTTTCCTTCCCGAGAAGGAGGGTCTATGGGCAGGGTTTAGTTTAGTTTTGTTTACCAAGCAGCTATTCTTTATATTTTATGACTGACTTTATGTTTTTGTGTAATTACCGGTGTAAAGCCCATTGAATCGTGGAATTGGGCTACATAAATACAACTGAATTAAATTTGCCTCTGAGTTGTGGGGGGGATTTCTAGCAAAGAGTAAGCCCGCCCCCTTCCCATCATCCCTCTGTTTCTGCTGGCTTACAGTCTCTCACACCCCCAACTTAACATAACCGTCATTGTGAGGTTACACCCACTAACTTCTTCGTGTTCATTGATGAGAAAGAAAGTGACCAAAAAACTCAACTGGATTTTAGTTCTTTCAATAAAATGTTGGATCAAACTCGTACAGAGTACTCTGGATCGTCACCATGACAGACAGACAATGTCCTGTAAAATGGATTCCACAGATATAACCCCGAGGTGAACCCTGTGTGGTCCTGAATACCTTACTGATCAGTTTTTGTGCCCCTATTCCTACCACCAAGATCATTTATAGCTTTGTTTTTCAGTGGAAAAGTACTGATCAGGTCCTTGAAGAACCCCCTAACTGGTTCCAACTGGTCTGCAGCTAAACGTGGGTTTATGTAGCAATGCATTCATGGGTTATTAACAAAGTATATGAATATAAAAAGTACCATCATCGTACAGTTTTGAGCCAGATGACGCTTGGATGAGGGAAACAAAGATGTACATGGATCTATTTATCAACAAGTAAATCCATCGGAATAGAGCAGAGCGCCAAACTCGTAACCTGCTTTTTTTTCCCATTAGCTCCTGATTCACAATGATTTGAATAAAGAAATACTCAGAAAAGCAATTTTGAGCTTGATTTTCTTTACATATGTCCTCCATGATGAGGAAAATTGCACAAGAACATCTTAAAAACAGAATCTTCATCTGAGTGGGAGGTAAATATCGGGTTAGGAAAGCATAATAATGTAGCAATTTGCCGCATTCACTAATTTGTTCGATCCAAATTTTCTAAATTGGGATCGGATTATGGAGTTGATCTCCTTCAACTAATGTATTTTATTTTGACACTTAGTTATAAAAGATTTTTCTCATAATTAATCATTAAAACTGAGAAAAGCAGAACTAACAAAACCAAACTGGTATTTTTTATATTGTTATAGAGTGAAAGTTCAAGAAAAGTCATAGAAGGAAATGTATGAAAGGGTTTTAATGAACTGTTTTTAACTTTTAGAAGCAAAAAAATACTAATAAACAGTAGAATATATACATACTGATTGAAACTACTTTAATATTTATATATTTTTATGAAAATCTTCAGATTTCTGAAGTAAATTTGCTTCATACATTCGCCTGCTGTGTACTTCTTGACATCTTACTTCCTAATTTGATCTCCCATTGACTTCTAAGACCTTTGTGATTTGAACAAAAGATTAAAACGAGAACTGAACTGAAGCTGAATAACAATTAGAGTGCTTGGAAAATAAAAGATATGTTAAGCTATTAAAAAGAAAAAAAAAACATGATCCCTCGGAGGAAGTGGATTTGTTGCGGTCGTTTAAATAGCTATAAAAAAACTTTTCTAAACTTTCGACCATCATTAGTGGACTCCTTCAGAAGGATTAACATCTCGGGAGGAGTGACTGTAGCCTTTTGGTCCCTCGTTTGGACTGGCAGGACTATATAGACGGTAATTCGGACTCTTGCAGGAATGCACGCCGGCTTTGGTGATTATGGGAGCCGGATCACAGTTGTCCACACAGGGATTCTGTTAATTGGCACGGAAAGGCCAGCGGTTGTGTTTCTGTTTGGCCACTGATGAATTCTCTGCCCCGCCGCCCCACAGCGAGGCAGATGGTAACTGTCTGCACATGAAAACCAAATCAAACGGCACAGTATAACCTGGCTTAGCAATAAAACAGCTGTTTATGCGCCTGGGGAAATGAAAGAGGGGAGAAAATCAAAGAATAAAACAATCTGATTCGGATCCCTCTGATTATGTTGGTTGTTTTGTCCTCCCATAGTCTAAAGAAACATTTGCTAAAGCCTCCATGTTTGACTTCCTTATCTACGGTAACGTATCAATAGTGCAGCAGAAATCAATGCAAACACAACTAGCTGTGAGCCCAGGAACACCGAAGAAAAATGCTTTTCATTTGACTACACAAATCTATGATTGGAGACGGAGCGACCGAAACTGCACTTATAGTGTTTGCATTAGGAGAATTGAAACTCCTGGTTATAGCCACAAACCGGCTCCTGCACTAACAACAAACCTCAATTCACAAGTTCTCCTTCTTTTGTCTCTTTTTTTCCGAGATAACTTGTAGAGAAACGCATTTCCCTGCAGGGCAGAGACTCGCTCCATTCGGAGAAACACAGACCGAGACTATCACGTTCAGCGAGAGCCTAGAAAGTGGCTTTATGTGCTGTGATAGCTGTACCCACTGATGCTTTGGGACAAAATCTCGCATTAAAGGCACGGCTGTGTTCAACACCAACACAGGTAGAGGGACAACATGCTATCTCCAGAGAATTTGCTGGAGAAAAAAAACATCCCATGGCTGCAAACAACAAACAAAATGAAAACAGAGAAAAGAGGAGAAAAGAATGCTTGGAGGTGAAAGTACCTGCAGAAGTTTCCATCTCATGTTGAGTTGGTCCAGCTGTCTGGAGGCGGTGGAGGACAGCTGGATGTCCAGAGGCGTGAGCTCCGCAGAGAGTTCGTTGACTATCCGAACATCCTGACGCAGAGGGGCCACCTCATCTCTGAAGGCCTGGAAACAGTGTTACAAGTTAAACTTCTGACAGACTTTATACTCAACTCTACATTTTTAAGTCTAAGTTTTAAATCAGCATCCTTTTTGATTCCTTTTCCCAGAAAATACAGCAAAATTATGTAAAAGTAAACCACTTAAAGTAATTTTTTCTTGCTTTGTGACAACTCCTAACAAAAATAAAATGCAGCGCACCAGCAGCTAGATTTATATAAAAAAATTCATTACAAACAAAATTTGGGTTTTATTGCGACAATTTTCTGATGGTTCTGGATAAAAGTTAAAAAAATAAGCTTAATTTTGTTTTTCTAAGTATTTCTTCATTCAAATTGTTGTGAATCAGGAGCAGACAAAAAAAAGGCTGCTAGAAAAAGCTTATATTTGGCCCCGCCCACAACTCAGAGATGCTACATTTCCAACTAGCTGCTGGTACTATGGCAGATGTGATGGCAGGTGGACCTAACGGAGCCGTCCAACAGAAGTTGTATTTTATCTAGAGGATGGGAGTCGCTGATCTGGAAAACAGAAGTTGTACTTTTATGTTATTTTTTGTCTTTTATGCTATTATTGTTGATTTTTGTTGTACTTTTATTTAATTATTATTATTTTCTTAACCCTTTGGAATCATCCTGTCATGCAGCTGTGAGATCAGCGTAATAAAACTCTGTCTCTAAAGTAAACTAAAACTTATTCAAACATTCTGTGATTAACATTTTATGGAAATAAAGAGAGAATATGGCAATTATTTGTAAATTTTGGACAAAAGCGCTTTTATTTTAGTAACTATGCAGAAGGCTCCAAGTAGGAACCGTTACGATTAAATCGGTTCTACTGAAACTGAAAGAAGCCGGTGCAATCGGTTCCCCATTACGGAGAAACCAAAGACCCGCTTTGGCACCGGAACTAAATAAAACCCAATCTGTGGCCAACCTCAACTGTGGGGGGGCGGAGCAGAACGGATTAAAAATCCAACAATGACAAAATCGATCACTGTTAAAATTTGGGATGGGGACAAACATGAATTTCCTAGAATAACGAGCACCGGCATTGTCTAAAAACTGCGGAAACCCCCCAGTTCACCACGAAAGTCCCGCCCACCGCCAACATGGGAAGGGAGTAGACCGACACGCAGAACACCTAGAAGCCAGCTGGATCAAACTTTTCACAAAAACTGTTTTTTCTAGTTTACAAAAAAATTTATTAATAATTAAAAAGTAAAAGCTGAGAAGTTTGTGTAGTGAAAAAACTATAACTTCTGTCTTCAATAGCTGAATGAGAAAATTGTTTTGTGATGTTGGGCTAAAAAACTTGAATTGAAATAAAATCCAACTTCTATTGAATCAACCCACCATTCCATCTACTAATTTGTTTGCTTCTAATCGTTTCTGCAGAAACTGAGTCCAAGAAAATTCTGAATTTGGCTAAAAATAGCAAAATCATCATTAAGAGACCACTAGGAACACTTTTAAAATGGTTCAAAAAATGATCGGAGTGGGACTTTAAGATAAAAGATCTAAAAACGTTTTGCTTGAATCATAAAAAAACATAATAGATACGCTAAATAAACAGAAAAAGATTTAAAATTTCTAATAAAAAATGAAAATATTCCCTTTTAATTGACATCTCCAGCACACTCATTGGACTCACTATTGTGTTATCGATGTGGTCCTGCAGCGAGTCGATGAGCAGATCGCCCACAGGCTGCCAGGACGCTTTGGCCTCCTCCGCCCGGGTCAGCCGCAGGTCCAGCTGGTCCATGGAGCTCTGCAGATCCTGAAGACGCTCCAGAGCTTTCTCCACCTGACTCTGCCAGCCGCCTACGTGGCCCTTCAGGCGCGCCCATCGCTCCTTCACCTCCGCGGTCTGCTTACGGATCGCCCGGGCCAAACCTTTGGCCTTTTCCTCTGGGGTGGGGTCTGCAGCGATCAGAATTTAAAGTTGTAGCTTAATCCAGAAATGTAGATAAAACTGAGCGTCCTACTGTGAGTTATTGAGCTTGTGGTCACTGAGGGTCAGTTGAGAGCTTTGGCCGTTACCCAGCAGATGTTTTCAAATTGTCAGATCAATCCTTTGCAAATCCTTTGTAGCTCCAAAAGATAATGACAGCTAAATTAGGGCATAAAATCCTTCTCCACAAATCAATTCGGTCACAGGTTTCCGCTCTTATTTTGGCCGTTTTAATTTAACAGAAGAGATGCAGAAACTAAAGATGTACAGGAAATATAAAAGGTTATTCTGGCAAAGCGGCAGGAGGAAGAAATAAAAAAATAAAGTGTAAGTAGAGGCTGAAAGATTGAGGGAATGAGGTAATTGCTAAAGATTGAACAACGTTCTCGGGAAGAAAAGAGCTCTGCAGAAATAACTGCTGCCTAAATACTCATTTAAGCAGCAGAGAAAGATGAGCAGCTTTGATGAGTTCCAAGGCCTCATTTCCAGTGCAGCCACTGTGAAACCACATTTACCTGTTGCACCTCAACAACACTGCAGCTGCACACGCTAAAGGTAACAAAGGACACCTTTCAGAAAATACTCTGAATTTAAACCTATTTAAAACTATCAATGCAGGTTTTTTTTGGAAAGATTTTTTTTATGCTTTGATATCTGCATCAAAGATGACTCTTAACAAGCTCATGTCCCTCCCATGCACAGCCCCCTTTGCCTGCTTTAATTATTTACGCAGCGGGGGTTTGGTTGGGAGAGAAATGTGCTGACTTTACACAGACTTCCCTGCGACATTTAAAAGCGATAGATGGGTCTGACTTAATGCATGTTTAGCTTGGACTCTCCCTTTGTGCGTTTGTTTAATAAATAGCACGGTTCAGTAAAGTTTTATGAGCACTTACTGAGAGAATTATAGCAAAAGGCTTTCTGATGGTTTGATCTTCAAAAGGAAAAATATTTTTAAAAAATCAAATATGTGATTTCCAGCTGAGCAGATCAGTTTAGAATGATTGGCGTCTTGCTTCAGCATTATGTTTATAAAGCTTATTTTTAACATGAGCAGCATAAAAAGCAACTAAGAAAATTCTGTATAAGAAACTTTACAGAAATGGAAGACAAGTAATATGATGTCAATTTATAACAGGTAAAAAGTCAGGATAGAAAATTATCATCCAATTCTCAGCTGGATATTTAAATGATCCCAAAAAAAATGGAAAAAGGAAACTATTTTAATCCTTTAGAACATAAAAAAAACGATTTTAACCCTTTAGAACATAAAAGCATTTTTTTTCTAAGCTTTTAAAGCTAATTTGACAATAATTTGATTTGATCTGTTAATTTTGGGTCACAGAGAGCAAAAAATAAAAATAAAAAGAAGAAATAAATGGAAGAAATACAACGACAAAAAGAAAGATGGATTCTCCTGGTTTAAAAATATGCAACTTTAAATATATATATATATATATATATATATAAAAAAAGCATAAAAACAAATGTAGGTAGTTTACAATAAAAAAAATAGACTTCTGTTGATAAGAAACTAACAGTTTCTAAACTATTAGGTTACCTAGCGGTGAAATTATTTAACTAAAATCAGTAAACAACTTTGGGGATTTTTAAATTGAAAGCAACACAGAAAGGAACTTTACAGCGCATTTAATGAGTCTGCTCAGAAAATGGACTTCCACAAAATACTAAATCCCAAGTTTATTGTGAGCAAGAATATCCACAAAAAACAAAGAAAAACTTGGGATTTTTTTGCGTTTGTGTCACTAACGGGGAGTTGATTCCACTTGCAGAAGGTTTATTAGTTCAGTCCACAAATGTAAATCAGAGTCAGACAGGACAATCACGAGAGCAGGAGAAGAGATTGGAGTAGTCAGGGTCCAGGCGAGGGCCAGGGCAGGCGGCAAGCAGGCGGAAAGCAGGCGGAGAGGCTCTGAGCAGTGCTCAAGTATCGTGGTTGATTGTCAATGAGAGTCAGCTGAGAAGCATCTGTGAAGTGTGCACTGGGGTTGCTGGGAGATGTAGTGTGTTCAGTTCTCTGGAGACAGTTCCCGCCGGTGACCAGACGGGGGAGACAAAGCATCGACTGCTGACAGTTTCTTTACTGCCAAAATATGTTTGTTTATTCATGTCCTTAAGGAACATCAGCAGAACACCAGTTTCAGGAAGTTTATTCGTAAATACATTTTTTAATGGATTTCCATTTTATTACCAACTTATTTAACCAATCAACAAGTCAGTTGAAAAAAAATATATATTTTAACCTTTTAAGTTTAAGTTTGTACCCACTTCTAAAAAAAACCCACCAGTTTACAACATAAGTGCAACTTTATCATCTAAATTAGAAAGGTAGAAGAATTTCTATGGTAGAATATAACATGTTTAAGCTTGTATGACACCATTTTGAAATCTAAACAAACCTGTCTTTGGCTGAAAGTTCTTGCAGGGTTCTCCGGGTCCCTCAATGGGTTGGTCTGCCAGAAACATCCTGGCCTGGTCCAAAGCGTTGATTACCAGTTGCTCACGTTCCTTCAGTTCGGAGCACAGCGCCTGCAGGAGAACGGATAAAGTGATTAATATTCCGATCTGCATACAAAACAAAACAAAATGTTGTGTAACTAAGAGGAGAGCCCTTCAGAAAAGTATCATTTCTAAATTTCCCTGCAGCTTTAAGCATACTTGACTCTCCTAAGATTTTATGCGGATAACCTCTAAATGAACTTTTGTATTAACCAGCAAGTTCTGCTTAAACTTTAAATATTCTACAAAAATCCGCTAAAGAACAACAGCAAATGTTTGTGAACAGCTTATAGACTGAACAACAGCATCCACCATAAAGCGCCAACAGACACTATGACCGACTGGGTAGTAAGCACACAGTCATACACACATAAAATACACATCTGGATTAGGAAAGTTTACAAAATAACTTTAGAAAAACGTTCAAACTCTTGTCAAGCTGTCAATTTCCAAACGGCGGTATATAAAAGTATTCTAAAGTATAATTATTCTAGAGTGTATAGCTGACCCTACATGACTTTACTGGTTAGTGGAGTGTGTGATTGCATTGTGAAGATGCAACGTAGTTCAAGACATTGTCAAGAAAGTTGATTAAATGCAATGTTTTTGAAGGCAAAGAGCTGAACTCTTCAAACTAAAAACAGACAAGTGCTTCAAAAAATTTAAGTTTTATCTCGATGTCAGACAGATTACACCACATCTATATATGATCATCATGTAAAAGACACAGAATAAGGAAATAGAGATTGCCTTCCACCAGTTCTGTGACAGTGTCACCGTCTAAATGTGTTGTCATGCTGAAATGAAGCATCTTGCCAGACACAAATTACATAACCCCCTCTAACAAATGGTTCGCCCCGTTCCAATGATTTCCTCCAAATTCACATGGCGGGGGCATAATGGGCAGAGGCTTAGAGAGGGGAACTTGAGAGACAGAAAGTAAATGAGAGGTTATTGAGGGAAAGAGGTGTGAATAGAGTCAAGAGAAGAAGGTTGGAGAGCCAAAACGTGAGGCAATTTTTGGAAAAAATCCACAAGTGAAACATGTGAGATCAGTAAAATGTCACAGAAATTCCAAAGATTGTCATCCAGTTGCCTTGCAGAGATACTGATTACTTTCAGATTATCTCCAGACTTTGCACAACAAACCTCAGAGATAAATAATAAAGAAATATTTCAAGAAAATCCCAGACAAAAATAAACTTTGGTTTAAATGTATTTATTTTTCGCTCATGAAAATATTCCCGTTTGACCTTGACTGTGTGTGTCTGCTCACCTCGACCTCCCAGAGTTTATCTGCGTGGCACAGTTTGTGTTCACATCTATAGAAACGGTGGATGTGTGGCCTTAACGCAGCAGCTTATCGTTTCATGCCCGGTGATGTGGCGCCTGGGAGATAACATCTCGGCAAGGCTACTTCCAGCCAAACATCCCTCTTCCCGCTCTCCAAACCTTCCTATCTCAGCCGCCACAAATCATACTACGCCCAAGAAATATACAACTCCACACGGAAATATGAAAATTGTTTCGTTTATTTATAAAGATTTGGCTGACAACCATAAAAATATCTTTTTATTTATGGTTAGTATTGTGTAATTCAGTCCAAGGGATTCAGATTATTGTAATCCAATTATGTTCCGATGAGTCTATTAGGCCAGATGGTCTTAATTGTGTAGCACCGGCATAAGTGAGTAAAATTAAAGGCTTTTGGGTGTAATCCCTGTACTTAGTGAGCAAACTGCAACAAGGAAGATGAATATTCCATATGGAAGACAGAAGCAAAAATGACGGGTTAGAATCCGAGACAGGAAGGAGAAAGACAAATAAACAGGAACAGTTCTGGAAAATCTGTAAAAGGAAGAACCAAGTAGGTTGGAAACTGCAACAGAGAAAGAACAGGAAGATAAACCGACACAAAATCCCTGAAACATGGGATACAGAACAGAAAAAAAAAGTAATGAGAAAACAGAAGACGAAGATTAAAAACACTGGAACACAGTGAAGTATACAAAATGTCTAACAAAATTCACATGCTAAAACAGAAGTTTAGTCAGCTTATGTAAACAACTTCATCGACAATTAGCATTAAAAAGGAGGAAAGTGCAAACAAAAGAAAGAAAAAAAGAAATAAAATTAAAAAAACAGGCATGCAAATGGGGACAATATATAAATTAAGGTATAATTTATATAAATTATCTTGTAAGAATTTTAAGAATGGTTTCCAAATCTTGCCAAACAGTCCTGGTTCATTTTTTCTTGTGAATCTTATGCGCTCCAAAATGTACATTTTTGATCCAGAGGGGTCCTTAACTCATATACGCAGCACTCTAGTTGCTCCTTACGAAGCGCACGCAAATGCTGCGCGCACAAAGTGTGAAAGTGACACATAAGTGCTTGTCGAACACACTTACAGCCACACGAAATACACTCTAATTTCCTAATTAATTAAAGCATGGAGTGCACACATATCATGTGAACAATACCAACAAACTCCTTGTACCTACTTAACCATTACCTACCCTTAAGTGTTGTCTAAGTGTCCACTATGACCTGTTGTGTGTCATGCCCTTAGAAAAACTGTGCATGACTTTTTTCACTATATGTGCTCACCGAGTCAAATTTCGTGGGCAGTTGTGATTAAACTATTATGCAGTTGAGAAACTTTAATTGCTCCTTTTTAACGAACACAGGAAATAATAGGTAAAACCTGTTTGATGGTCATTTTCACAACAGAAAGGTTCTGCGCTAAGCTCACTAAAGGTCTTTAGATCTCATGTGTCAAAGTTGAGGCCCGAGGGCCGGATTCGGCCCTCCGAGTAATTTTATCCAGTCCTCCAGATCATTTTATTTTATTGTTAATAATGGTCGGCTGTTATCTTATTTCTAACTTAATTAATTTTGCCAAAATACATTTTTACAGACAGTAAAATATTGAAAGTTATTTAAGGTTTAAGTTGATTTATTCTAGAATAATATTCCTGTATTTATATTATTTATAATTAAGTCAAAAAGTTGTGGTTTCAAAGTTTTAAAAATTGTTGTTCAGCTAGATTTTTGGGCTATTTTGGCATTTCCTAAGAGTTTTTAGGCTATTTTGGAGATAGCTAATAGTTCAGCTACATGCTAGCTGTTTTGGCTAATTTAGGGTTTTTTCTCTTTTTTTTAGGCTGTTTTGGAGTTCATCTAATATTTCCACCCTAGCTGTTTTGGATTTAGTTTTTTTTTCAGATTTTTTATGATATTTTGAAGTTTAGATATTTTTTCAGTTACATGCTAGCTGTTTTGGCTAACCTAAGTTTTTTTTGTTAGGCTAATTTGACATTTAGCCAATATTTTAGTTGGCTATTAGCTTCAGCGTTTTCAGCTATCAGCATTTTTAACTATCAATTTCAGCATCTTTAGCTATCAGCACTAGCATCTTCAATGGCCAAATTCAGCTTACAGCATTCACACTAGCATTATCACAGGTAATGCTATATATCTAGTTAAAGAAATTACAGTTTTAAAGTTTTAAAAATTTAGTTTTAAGTGTCCAATAACAGTTTTTCCTGTTCGACCCGTGACCTAAGGTGTGTTTGGGATTTTACCCTCCTGTGCGATTGAGTTTGACATTCCTGATTTAGATGGTGACAAAAAAAATTTACCCAAATCTGCTACATCTTTCATGTCCTCCTCTATTCATCAATTTGGCCCAAACAGACTTCCACAACATTGTTGCATTAAAATACTCAAAATGTTGTTTTTTTCCCTCACATTTCCACCATGTGGAATTGTTGTTTCAGTGCTGTTGAAGTCCTCTGCAGGTCTAAGGAGCTTCAGAACAGATTCCTCCGATTCATCAGAGTGAACGCTCTCAAAAAGCTGACAAAAACAAATAACTTATGCAAACAGAGACAACCGAGAGTTTGATAAATATCCTTCTTTTCTATGAAAGCAGCAATGTTCGAGACTGTTAATGCATTCCAGTCTTCGCCCATCCAAGTGCAAATGGTCCCAATCAATCATGCGGGCACAATGATTAAGATTACTTCACTCTTTTCACTTCCAACTGCGCAGTCACGTCCCCCCGAGTCACAGAGAGACCACAAAGAAAAACAGTAAAAGTCTAAACTTAGCTCAGACCAATGTCTCCTTCTGTTCGTTTATTGGGGTTCATAAAAGAGCGAACTCTTCTGGCGATGTAACCGAGCCTCCAACTGTTGCTGAAAGATAAGTGGTTAACAGCGTCTGCTTGATCTATAAGCTATTCATTTAATAGAAAAGACTGATGAGTTTAATCAAAGCTGGATAATTGAAAGCACAATTAATACATTCTATTATGGTCATTTCGGCAGAGAAAAACATGCAAATTGTTGGGCAGGAAAGCAAGAAGTCCCTCATTCGAGCCTCCGTCTCTCCAAGATTGAAAAAGTCTGGTGATGTGGAAGGTGGAAACACAGCGTTCCGATCCTTCCATTAACCATTCTTCCACTCTAAATTAGCCTAATTACACTTGCTTGCTGCTCACTCCCATTCACCTTTCTATGCAGAACATCACACATTTTCTTTCCTCTCATGCTTAAATAACATTCACAGCCTTCTGCTGAACTAAGTGGCTTAGCCTTCATTTTCTCCCGATTTCCCCAAAATAAAAAAAGAAGAAACTAAAGTAAAAGAAGAAGAAGTGACAGTTTCTCGATCTTGACCTCAATACCCTGCCTATTATGATTTTCCATACATCCTCCTCTCGAACAGAGCTGGATGGTGGAGTCTTTGTGAGCGCAGGAGGCTGACAAGTGCGTAAGAGAGCATGACTCGTTCAAAGCTGGAGCCCTTTGTTCTGCTCCGCTCCCTCATCCCTCTCAGGGTCAGTGAGACCTCGAGGCCAATCTATTAGAGGTAGAGCTCAGGGAGGAGAAGGGGGAACTGCACCACAGACTAAATCAAACGACAGCCATTTAGCTGCCCTGCTCCAAATTTCCACTTGGAAATGTTTTTGTCTTAGTGGTTTTGGGGATTGGAAGTTGGAAAAATGAATCAACAAATAGAAAAACCCAAATAAAATAAAAAAAGAAAGTTGACTGAGAAAACAAATGAGGTTTTGCTATTAGATAATCAGTTGCTAACAAGTCTTCTATAGCTACATCTAAAGCTACATTCACACCAGTCTTAGCAACAAATATTCAAGCGACCACGCCAATGAAAAGTCTATGTAAATGAACATTTAGGGCTTCCCCGTTCAAAACTCTTGCCTATCTTTTTTTCAAACCGTTTCAGGCCCAACCTCCAAAATTCGTGGCCATTGAACGCAAGCTAAACCAGGTCGAACTTTGACCAATGTGGGACTCGGATTTGGTGATGACGTCACCATGGCGTCCATTTTTAATTCATGGAAGTGCCTACTGTTTGAAAATTGATCTCGAAGGAGAAACTAATAGTTGTAGTTTGTGCCCGGTTGGAATTATATGACACCAAGTCTTTCGTATATCGGAATAGAGCAAAGAAAGACATCACCTGGAGCAAGATTTGCAACATTTGCGCCGCTTTGATATTTCAAACTAATTTGATAAAAAGTTTGATCTTTTATAAGTTAAAAGCACATATCTCTTTGGTTAGAGCTGCACTGAGATGATCCTGTTTGGCACAGAACGTCTTATTTTGAAAATAAGTTATTTGAGCTTCAGTCAAACGAAAAAAAACACATTTTGAGAGATGCTAGGTTCTGTTTATATTTTTGCATTTTTTCGTGCCAAAAATAGACATAATTCATATTATTTTAAAAAATGAATATCATGAATACAAATCCATTAAGACTATGCGGCTCCTTCTAGGTTTTTAACAGTAGAAATTGAGCCCAAATGGCTCTTTTATTGTGAAAAGGGCTAAACACACATTCAAGAATGCATTAAATGTTAGCTCTTAGCGGAAGAACTCTCAGTGATGGGAAGGGGGGTGGGGTTGCTCTGCATCAAGGATTCCGCTCAACACTCAGAGGTGAATTTCTAATGAACTCCTGCCACTCTGCAGAAATTACGTCCTTTAGATTTAGGCTGATAATCCTAATCAAAAGACCACTGGACAATAAAATACCTCAAAGGATGATTGGAGTGGATCTTTAATCATAGTAAAAAGGGGTTTTAATGACTTAATTAAGCCTTTTTTGGGGATGCAGATTCCATTGAAATATAATCATGCCAAAGAAAGAAAGGTTTTATTGAGGGATGCGTTCTACTTCCGGGAAATGATTTCTGATTAAATCATTAGGAGACTATTCTTAGCAGGGACTAAAGCAGCCGAGAAATTGATCGTCTGCTGCAGGAAGAGCGAACTCTGTCTCCACAGGAGATCACTTATCTGCCTTTCCCGTTACGTTGCCTTCAGAGTAAGGATGCACCGAGAATATCGATTTAATGCCAATTAGTTTCTTTAATTTCTTTAAGCTGAAATGTAGAATCTTTATTGTTCTTTAAAGTCCCAACCAGCACAAAAAATGTCTTACATCAAATTATCATTATAATTTTTTGCAGTTTATTCTTAGTTTTATTAAATGGATTTCAATTATTTTAACGTTCTTATAACAATTTTATATAAAAATACTTTAAAAAATATGTTTATAAAAATATGTGATTAAAAAATGATTAAAATGTGTTTTTAATTAAATATTTGTCATAAAATTGATTTAATTTTTGTATCTTTGGAACCAATCTGCCTCAAAATCCCTATTAACCTTTTATGAATAAATGCACATTTCTTCACTTTACAGGAGTGAAGGGAAACAGAACAGAAGCCTGAAGCGCAGACACTATGACATCAACTGCAGGTGAGTAATTTATCTGAGAACAAATACAGTTCTAAGATAAATAACAGTAAGATAAACCAGCTGATTATATGAAAGTGGCTCAGAACACTAAAACACAACGATTGCGTATTAGATCAAGATATTTTCAAGGTTGATAGAAAATTCCAAGCATGAAAAGTGGTTAGAAAATTGTCATTGATCCAACATCTCCTAGTCTGAGCCCATCGTGAACTTTTCCTGTTTTTCTCGTTCTGGGCTGAAAAAAGTAAAACATTGGATCAATTAACAAAAGTTTGGAAATTTATTACGTTTAAAATATTTGTTTAACCATCAACTTAAAACTGTAATTTGATGAAAACAAATTATCTTAAATGTGACAAATAACAGAACTTTTGTTATTTGATCTAATGTTTCACTTTTTTCAGTGGAGCGTGGTCGGGGCGGGTAGGAGAGCCGCCTCTCTCGGACGAGGCCGTCATCGTGGGTAAACCCTCACAATCAAAAACTCACACACTCACTGTCTTTAGTGACGGGTTGATGTCCACCTTTTGTTTCTCTTCTATGTAACTATTATTCCTTCTCTCTCGCCCCGCCCTTCACACTTTCTCTTTTACCACAATTACCCCCATCAATTGCAAAAATAATTCAAAAATTGCAATTTTCAATATTTCTTTAAACAAATTGTTGTGTAATCTTAAGTTGAGGGGTGTGAGGGGCTGTACGCTAGTTGGAGAATGTGTAAACAGAGGTGTCTCACCAACAGAGAGGGGAAAGGGGGCGGGGTTGCTCGGCAGTAATGATAAATAACACAATTCAGAGGCAAATTTCTAAGGAACTACAGCCACTCTGCAGAAACTATGTCCTAGAACAGGGTGTTAAACTCAATCGCACATGAGGCCAAAATCTAAAACACATCTTAAGTTGTGGGCTGAAAGTTATTGAACACTCAAACTAAATTGTTAAAACTTTAAAAACGTTGCCTACGATAATGCTAGTGTTAATCCTGTGAGCAGAATTTGAAGATGCCAGTGCTGACAGCTGTTATTGATAGCCACTAAAATATTTCTAAATGCCAAATTAGCCTTAAAAAAAAGAACAAAAAAAACAGCCAAAAGGTTGGCCAAAACAGCTAGGATATAGCTGAAAAAATAGCCAAACTTCAAAATAGCCTAAAAAACTGAAAAAAAGCCTAAATTAGCCAAAACAGCTGGAATGTGAATATTAGCTTAACGCCAAAATAGCCTTAAAAAAACATTTAAAAAAAAACTAAATTAGCCAAAACAGCTAGCATGTAGCTGAAGTATTAGCTAAACTCCAAAATAGCCTAAAAAACTCTAAAAAGAAGCCTAATTTAGCTAAAACAGCAAGGATGTCGCTTTAAAAATAGCTAAACTTCAAAATAGCTTAAAAATCTGAAAAAGCCTAAATTAGCCAAAACAGCTAACATGTGAATATTAGCTTAACGCCAAAATAGCCTTATAAAACATTAAAAAAAAAACTAAATTAGCCAAAACAGCTAGCAAGTAGCTGAAATATTAGCTAAACTCCAAAATAGCCTAAAAAACTTTAAATAATAGAAGCCCAAATTAGCCAAAACAGCTAGCATGTAGCTGAAAAATGGCTAAACTCCAAAATAGCCTAAAAATCTGAAAAAGCCTAAATTAGCCAAAACATCTAGCGAATACATAAGATATTGGCTAAATTCAAATGTAGCCAAAAAAAAAATATTAATAAATGCCAAAATAGTATAAAAAAAGGGTCTTGACTTTGACCCAAGTATTCTAAAAAATGACAGATTTTGGGTAAAAATGTCAAAATCATAAATAAAAGGCCACTGGGAATGCTTTAAAGATGATTTGAGTGGGCTAAAGATGTGTGCTTAACAAAAATCTAGAACCAAAAGGTTATAGAGATACTGTACAAACTTAAAATGTCTCTAAAGGACTTTAAACTTTCATCTTTTAGTCCAAAAAACGTATGGAGCTCAAGGGGATAAAATGCGAGTGTGGCAGGAATGTGACCTACCGTGCAGTGGTTCTGCTGTTGCAGCAGGGTGGGCACATCTCCTCCAATGGGCATCTGCTTGGCCAGCTCCTCATCCTTCATGCAGATCCACCTCCACAGCTCCTCCAGGAGGCTCAAAAGATGCGACCAGCGCTCGGCGCTCGCCTCCAGGTGCGCCCTGCCAACATGCACCAATACAAAAAAAACAGGAACTGTTTTTTAATTGCAGCAACTCTAAAAGTTGCATCATTTTAGAAATTAAAGATATTTACAAACCACACTTTCATGTGTCACTATGATGTGCAGAAAAGGACGCGTTAGTTGCTCAATGTGTGGCTGGTTTCTTGCATAAACGCTGTGTTGAATAGCAATTTCTTCTTCTTGCCTTTGGGTACATGTGAACTCAGCGTGCACAGGCTTCGTGTTGTGACTCAATGAGTGTGCTTTAATTACAGATGTACTGCAATTAAGTCATAATGGGCTCCCTATAATCAACCCACACCATCAACAGGTTCCCTGTATTACCTCCACGCCGTTTCACCTGGACCCGTTTCACCTCAATAATGCTGTTTTCAGAGCAGGGTCTCTCCTCCTGCACTTTAATTTCCCCTGGTGCGTCCATATCTGAACCCGTTTTCCTGTTCCCTTCGCCTTTCAATCATCTACACGTGGCTCCTTCATTACCTGTTCTCCATCTATTTTATTTTTTTCACCAGTGTTTGAGGACGGATTCTTTGTTTTATTGTGACGATATCCTGAACTGGAGAAGAGTCTTCAAAAATGGTTCATTCATACAGTCAATGAAACCTCTTTGATACATTTTGGACTTTTTCCCAGCACAAGGTGGATTTAAAAAATAGAAAAAATAGAATAAACTGTGTCCATGTGATGGCAAAAACGATATGAACATTTCTGTCTCCTCACTCATCATTACTTCTTTTATTTTGAAATCAGAACCCCTAATTTGAAATCATCAACAGTGATAATGACCGGGGAATCAGCTGTTAAACCGTGCTATTAGGAGCTGAACCGTACATCATGTAATAATGTTCTCGTTGAGCTGAACTTAATGTTGCGTTCGTAACAACCAATTGCATCAGTCTGGATTTCTGTCTGTGAGATTTGGCAATTCTAAACGGTCTAAAAATTAGTTTTGTTCTATTACTTTATTGAATAACAATTATGGCACAGTTTTATCAAATATATTGTCTGCTTGCTGCTCTGTGTTTTATTATTTTTTAAGTGAGTTTATACTTTAAATGCTTTGATTTTTGTCTTTTTACAGGTTAGAGAGCATGAATTAAGTCAGTTTAACACTGGTTTGAATACTAATCTTATTTTGAAAGTCATACATTTTCTTTAAAAAGACACCGTGTACAGTTTCAAAAGTAATGAAGCTAATTTACAAAAGAGGGGAGCAAAAACCTGCAGAAATGCAACCATTTTATATTGCCCATTATTTTTTGTATATATCATATTCATAGAAAAAAAAACAGCTAAAAGTCTTTTGATTTTGACTTTGTTTTACAATAAATATTTAAGTTGGCACTTTAGATAATAGAAACATTTAGTTCAACCATATCTAAAGATTTTTGAAGGAACATAAAAAACTTTATTAGTACACAAACGTTTCCTGTGAATTCTCATTTTGTTAAATACAATATATCACAAAAGTGGATACATTATATTTCTGCAGATATTTATTTATATCTTTTGACAACACTGCCATAATTTAATTTTGACACAAAGAAAAGTAGTCAGTGTCCATCGTGTAGATCACATATGTCAAAGTCATAAAAAAAAGAAAAAAAAGAAAAATATATATATATTTTTTTATGAAGAGTAAGATAATCAAAGTTATTTAAGATTTAAGTTGATTTTTTCTGGAATAATAATTCTGTCTTTTTATTATTCATAATCGTGTTAAAAAGTTACAATTTTAATGTTTTAAAAATTGGCATTCTGCTAGCTTTTTGGACTATTTTGGCATTTAAAAAGATTTTTCAGGCTATTTTGGAGTTTAGCTTATTTTTCAGCTACATGCTAGCTGTTTTGGCCAACCTTTTTTTTTTGTATTTTAGGCTAATTTTGCATTTAAATAATATTTTAGCTAGCTACCAGCTTCAGCGTTTTTAGCTATCAGCTTCAGTGATTTCAACTATCAGCTTCAGTGTTTTAACTATCAATTTCAGCATCTTCAGCTATCAGCACTAGCATCTTCAAATTCCTCTTACAGCATTCACATTAGCATTATCTCAGGTAGTGCTATATATCTAGTTCATAATTATGTTAAAAAGTTCTGGCTTTAAAGCTTTAAAAGTTTAGTTTAAAAGTTCAATATATTTTTATCCTGTTC
>NC_050535.1:9277372-9291356 GCF_002922805.2 Oryzias melastigma
ATTCAAGAATTGAGTATCTTGATCTAAAAAAAAAATTACTTCTGTTTAACAAACTAAATTATCTAATAAATACAGTTTTTTGGTAGAAACAGTTTTTTTGAAAGCCAACATTTTCCGCTGACGATGAATATTTTAAAAAGATAAAGCAATTAACAGCAGCAATAGATCAAAAGTGATAAATCTCCACAGAAAAGAAAGATCTTCAGAGGAGCTCAGCATAATTGAATGCAAAACAACAAAATAATACTAAAAATTAATGAGCTCCTCACACTATTAGATTAGACTCTAACTAAACTCCATCATATTTTATGCAAAACAGCAAAAGCAGACTTGTGCCGTTTGTCTCAAAATGAATTCTGCATATGGAGAAACTGAATTCATTCGGAGAAGCAGAAGATTAATGATGTGAGGTAAGCCACGGTCTCACAGAGTTCATCCTCCAGCGACTGCAGGTGTGGATGTGTCCGCAGTCACTCTGTTGGTGTGGGCATGTAATGTAATCAAGGTAAACACAATGGGCAGCGTGTGTAATGACCCTGTGCACTGGTGCAGCACTTCTCAAATTGGATCCTGCACATTCATTAATATGAGCTGAAAGAGGAAGCTTCAGAGTCATTTCGGAGCAGCCATAGACGGCACATCTCAGGTATTAATTTGTTGATAAAGGCGGACTGTTTAAGGCTTAAACCACATTCAAACTCCACTGAAAATTTGAATTCCTGTGATAGCTTAGACTAATTTAGCACTGTCTGCTGGAAAATTACTCTAAAAAAGACATCATGAAAAGGTTTTCTTATTCGCTTCAAGAAAAACCACTTAATCATCCCGGACGAGCCCCCAAGTTGTTGAGGTAACCTGCCAACCTCCCTGAGATACAAAAATTGTGTTTATACATTACTAAATTTATTTAAAAGTATGTAAATAATAATTATCTTTATCAGTTGAATCATCTGGAAACATTAAATGTAAAAACTATTAAACACTTGATTTGAAGAATTTAAATCACTTTGCTTGCCAGTAGCTGTCTCACGTAAATGCTATCTCTGCTGTGGAGCAACACTAAACTTTATGTTTGGAAAAAAGCTAAATTTCCGTCTCCTCCTGAAATCTAATTTATGTTGGAAAGTAAAAGCTGAAGCAGGAAAAAAAACCAAAGTGACATCAGAAGATGACTAACCGGATGTTGGCCGATTTGGCCTTCAGGTCGCTCCAGCGCTGGTTCATGTCATCCAGCCTGTGTTGGAGGAACACGGCCTCCTCCGAACTCCCCAGCGCTTTGACCATCTTCGACTTGTTCCCCTCCACACTCTTGAAAATGTCATTGTGAGAGTCGATCTCCGCCTGGATGTCCTGCAGGAAGACACAAGTGGATTTCTTTGAATAGGTGCATCACCAAGGACGACAGGGTCTGTGAATAAGTCGCCTAAATCTGTCAAAGAAATAACAGATTTTCATGCATAGATTAAACAAAGTTCATGGGGAACGTTGGCATAAATTTTTAGGGAAACTCCAAAAGCTGCGGTGGAGGATACTTTAGGTCACAGTGACATCTTAATGACCATTTCTTTAGTTTTTCAGGATAAGGCTAATACCATTTAAACACCTTTATTACGTGTGCATCCTTGATAACCGTCTACAGAGGAGCTGTTATGTCTAACCTTTGGAGCACAAATCAGTGACAAGCTTATAAAGTCAGTGAACAAGGTGAGTTGGAGGTTTTCAGGCTACTGCTGTTGTTTCTACACAGTCGGAATTAAACCCACCGAAGATGTATTTTCTCTGGGGGTCATCCAAAAGAGTTTAATTTTTATTGTGAAAATTACTCTGCTGACATTTTATAAAGGCCACAATCTGGCAAGTTTATGCCGACTGTTAATGAGAACTGGAGTGAGTGACCCCTCCCACTTCATGATCCAAACAGGAAGTACCCGCTCCAAGACTTCTAGTGAGAAATAAACAGTAAATACATGGAGACAATACCTTTCTTTATGTTCTTGGTAATTCGATTTACATTTTTTACTGTAGTGCAAGTTATAAACTGGTAAATCGGATCAATAAAAGTACGGAGTCTTACGTCGAACGTTCAAAACATTTGACTGATAGAGGCTTGTATTCCTCACTAATTAGTACAGTATTTACTGAATTCATAGTTTTGTAGGGCTGTAGGGGCACCCTAGAAATTTCCCAGAAGTCTCTGCGAAATCCAGTGTGTATTGTAGCTATCTGATGGGTAACCGTTGCTTTAACACAGGGGTGTCAAACTCAATCCACAGGGGGCCAAAATCCAAAACACACCTTAGGTTGTGGGCCGAGCAGGATAAACATTTATTGAACACTTCAAAACCGTAACTTTTTAACATAATTATGAGCTAGATGTATATCATTACCTGCAATAATGCTAATGTGAATGCTGTAAGCTAAACTTGGCCACTGAAGATGCTAGTGCTGATAGCTGAGGATGCTGAAATTGACAGCTAAAAATGCTGAAGCTGATAGCTAAAAAACACTAAAGCTAAAATCTAAAAGAAAAAAAAATTAGGTTAGCCAAAACAGCTAGCATGTAGCTGAAATATTAGCTAAACTCCAAAACAGCCTAAAAACATCTTCACAAAAGCCAAAACAGTCCAAAAAAACTAGCAGAATGCCCATTTTTGTAACTTTAAAGCCGTAACTTTTTAACCTAATCATGAATAATAAAAAGGCAGGAATTTTTTTCCAGAATATATAAACTTAAATCTTAAATAATTTTCATTATTTTACTCTCCATGAAACTATATTTTGTCCAAATTATACAAGTTAGAAATGAGCGCAAAATAACACAAGTTAACAAAAATAATAAAATTATCTGGAGGGCCGAATGGGGTTGGATCTGGCCCCCGTGCTTTGACTTTGACACATGCTCTGATAGAAACTTAGGTCAAGTTAGCATTAGCCGTCCTATGGGAAATCGCTTTAAATGTTAGCATCAAGCTAGTGGATCTCAGATTTATGTGCTAAATCAATTTCTATTTTTATGAATCGATAATTGATTTGTTAAGCTTAAATTGATTCAAATCGATTAAATGATTTTAATCAACCTAGCCCTAGAATTCGGACATAAGATTATCCTGAGCCCGCTTAAAAGTGGTGGGGGTGTGGCCTTCCAACAAGCCCACTCCTGACTGGCAAGAGTGGTTGCCTTAAAAATGAATGACCAATCACAACTTTTTGGTTCCAACATGGCAGCATCAGTATTGCAAAAAATTGGTGACTGAACTGACTTAATTTTATCAGTTGTTTTCTATAGGTGACGTCCAGTTCTCAAGTACAGTCAATGCGAGATATAGAGCAACAATGCTTTTCTGAAAGGTCATGTTTGTGTCTGTGACAAAGCAGGATTCCAGTGTGTGGGCGCAACAAACCCGTCCACCACACAACCACATCTCAGCAAGTGTGCATGAGTTTGTTTGAAAGGACTGAACCACAAGAGAGGGGGGGGGGGGGGGGGTGACGCAGGCAAAGGATCCTGTCAAACGCTTTATTTTTAGATGTGTAAAACCGCTCTGTTTCCCTTCTCTCTCCCGTTCAACTGGGACTCTCCTCAGCTCAGCCTAAATCAACTGAAGATAAAGATGCCGGCGTCACGGGCGCGTCGTGACAACAACGCTTCCATGCAGCACAGAGGCAGATCGCAAATGAGCCAAAACGTCTGTACGTTTCAAACCTCGCTCCCGAGTTCAGCCGTCGTCAGCACTGTATACACATGCATAAATGCATCGAGGGGTGACATATATGAATATTAAAAAAGGTGTCAAAGTGGCTTAACAGCTGATATTTGTTTATAGGCTGCAAAAAGCTGGAAACTGTGACTGAATAAACACATTTAAATATATCTGGATATTAAATACCTGATCCACATGAACCTTTTAAACCCACAAATAAAATATGCTAGACAAATAATCTAACATGAAATCCTAATCTATGATAATCAAGATTGATAATACGGATTAAGAGTAAATACAATTCCAACTAAACACAGAAAGTAATTTATTTGTTTTCCTGAAAAGAAAATATTTGTTGAAAATGTATGTATATGTACTCTGGACAACGTTCAATCATACATGGACATACAAGGAAATATGTTTCCTACGAAAATATAATTATAATAATTCTAGTTTCCACTAGTTTGATCAAAAATACATTTTCAGATTTTTGCCTTCTAATCAAAATATAAATCAATTTAAAGTCATTGTGTTTATTTTATTCCCTTGTATTACTTTTGAATAACTAAAAAATATAGTTTTTTGTTAATTTAGGTATTGTACTAAAAATTATAATTATTTTACATTTATAATTATTATAATTGTTTTAACTGTATTTTATTGTCTTGCGTTGATGGCATTTGGCCCAGATCTCCTTTGAAAAAGAGATCTAATCTCAATGGGATTTCCTGGTAAAATAAAGATAAAATAAAAAATAAATAAATACGTAAAAAAAACTTTCAGAATGATCCATAGACATCAAATAGGATCAATTTCCTAAACTTATAGAATGACAATCGAGCGAAGAGTACACAATTCCGATAAACCACAGTCTATTATAAACAAATGGGAGTTTTGTTTTTTATCTTTTAATCTAATCCAATTAAAGGGGTTTTTCAAAATAAAGTTCACACCACTACATAATAACCCTCCTCTCCAGTGAAATATTAAGCATTTTCTACAAGTTACACATTAGTTGCAATTAACAAAGATAACACGATCACAAAATAAGAGTCAAGAACATCTGAAAGGATGTGAGATGAGCAGGAGAATGTGCATTCTAGTCATGATTTAACCCTTTTTTGCAAAACAATCCCATCACCCAACGCACTGACGACACAAAATAACAATAGTTTAAGGATTCCTGGCAAAGAAATTAAGCCCCTTCATCACTAAAACAAATGCTTTTGGCGTCTGCGGTGACGGGCTGCACAGTGTGGAGAGCCAGAAGCCATTCATAACAAAAGCTGCAGCGCGACTGTCTGCTGTGATCTGCAAACCATAAGATCACAAAAGGTAAAAGGAGAAAGAAAGAAAGTAGACAAGAACAAAAAACCGACTAACCGAGAGCAAAAAGACAGAAACACTTTGAGCCATTAAGCCAGATGGCTGTTTTTCAAGTCATTACCCAAGAGCTTCCCTTCCCTATTCAACTTCCACATAAAGCAGAGCGTACAGAAAAAACAACACTGGCACATTCATGCACCGGATAGAAAGCGTGACCTGTGTGGCGCACATTCATTTTTGAGAAGTTTCAAAGCCTCCACTGACCGACGGAAGGTTTACGTATGCTGATGCGTTTCCTGATGGACCTCAGGTTAGTGAAAGATCAGCTTCTTTCACTCCAGCATGCAAAAATAAGAAAAATAAAATCATCAGGTTCGTAACGACTGGCCTCTGTTTGACCCACCGGCCAGAGGAAATCAAATGACTCCCATTCATAAACGTGAAAGCTTTTAGGTTAAATCAGGCGAAATAACCGACATGAAGAAGTGGAAACCAGACGCGAGCAAGTTGAACAATTTAGCCGCAGATCATTTAATAATACGTTTCCCTGGAAGCTAAATAGAAAGCAGACAAAGCCCAAAATGACAATTTATATTATAAACAATGAGCCTCACTGTGCTAAACCATGTGAAAGTCTGCTTTAACAAATTATGTCGAATTCTGGGCTCTGCGTGACATTCCTTCTGGGTACTAACCCACTTTAAGCAGCCCAGCAGGCAAGAAATTATTATTTTATATAAACAAGTTTAATAATGAGTGCTCATAAAACTAATTACAACAGCAAACACAAGGTGAGGTTTGCCGGTTCTTTAATTCTGCTGTTTCTTTTTTTTTTCCACCCAAGGAAAAGTATTGACATGATTTTCAATATGATGCAATGATCTGAGTATTATGGGTCCCTGGGTAAAGCCTCACGTCCCAGGAATGGGTGGCCAAAGCCCAAGTCTCCAGTATCATTATTTATGTATTAATTTTTATTTTTTAGGAATTTTTTGTTCTCAAATTCCTCAAAAGTGTTCCATTTTTCTTCCATACGTTTTTGGTCCATCCATAGCTCTTCAGCTCCTTCACCTATTCAGCTCATTCAACTATCAAAATATTCAGCTGTTTTAGGAGATTCCTGTTCATTAGTTTCAACTTCATAACTCTTATATTTTTAAGCTATTCGCTTTTTTAACTCCATTGAAAACGGCTTACGGAATCTTCAAAAGCTCCTTTTTCAGCTAAAAACTTTCAGCTCTACAAAACATTACAACTCATGTAGACTTTCAGCTACAAAAACCATTCAACTTTTAAACTATTCAGCAGACTTTGGCCTCTTGAACTTGTATTTTTATTCTTAAAACGCCCTACAGTTTTTAAGATTTTGCAGTTCAAAGTCGACAGGTCGTCTTTGAGTCAGTTTTCAGTTATGACTGAAACTTGCAAATTTGGCACCAGTTGAAAACTGTTACAAGAGTGGGGCAGTTTTTTATGTTATTTTGGAGTTTAGCTAATATTTCAGCAACATGCTAGCTGTTTGGCTAATTTAGACTTTTTTTTAGCATTTTAGGCAAATTTAGGCTTTTTTCACTTTTTAGGGTAATTTTAAGTTTAGCAAATATTTCAGCTTTATGCTAACTGTTTTGGCTAAATTAAACATATTCCCAGAATTGCAGGTTAATTTGGCATTTAGCAAATATTTTAGCAAGCTATCAGCTTCAGCGTTTTCAGCTATCAGCTTCAGTGTTTTTAGCTATCAATTTCAGCATCTTCAGCTATCAGCACTAACATCTTCAGTGGCCACATTCAGCTTACAGCATTCACACTAACATTATCACAGGTAATGCTAAATATCAAGTAAATAAAACTACTCTAATTTATCATCTTGTCATATTTTGATCTTTTTTTATTGGGTATATTATATTTGGGAAAAATTACCCAGCAAAAGTGATGGTGTAACTTTTTATAGCAAAAGTGTTCAAGGGTTAGTGTGAAATAAAAGAGACAAATACCTGTTCAAACTTTCTGAGTAACTCGTGCAAACTGAAGTTCAACCCAATCATTGTGGAGCGTGGGCTGTGGCTCCTCCCACTGCCACCGGCATCTACATCTTTTACAGTGTTGCACAGTTCGAGGGATGTTTAAGACTACCCAAACAAGTCCTCCAAGTGTCCAAGTGTAGCGTTTCGAGTTCAGGGTTCAGAGCATAAAGGAATCCAGAGTTTGGGAGACTTGGAATCCGGACGAAAAAAAACTTGGCACAAAATAAAAATCCTGACTGAAGCCGTTTAGCAGGCGATTTACACACTCCACACATCCCTCCGTGGTACGCGTACACGTAGTCTGCTGTGCGTGCACGCCCAATCCCACGCCATGGTCGTAGCATCCTCCTGTGAGGGGGTGAGGGGAAGTCAGCTACCCCGTAGCCATGCTGGGACTTAACGATGATGGGTGCCAGTGGAGGATCGACAAAGATACCGCTGAAGGGTGACAGCTGAGTTCCTTTAGCCAGGAATGGGGCATTGAGATTGGGATAGAAATACAAAAAAAACTTGGGTGGAGGTCTGCAAAGTTGAGATTACAGCTTTGTGTCTTGAGGGAAGAGAAAGCTGATGGAAACCTCAGTATTCAAGGACAGGTTTGCCCCTCTCCCTGAGCCCTGGTGTGATTTTCTTCCTCCTCTTCTCCTCCAGGCATGAAAGGAGATGTTTATGTGATATCCAGCGGTCCAAACTTCTTCTCAATTACTTAGATAAAACTCCATACCCTTCAGGAAAACAGAACAAAGAGACGCATGCGTCGCCCTCTTCTTTCCCCGAGTATGGTTCTGGTAGGCTAGAAGAGCCATCTCTATATCTGCCTCAAAAGCCTGTCAGGTCTGGCCCCGCTCCGTCACACCCTCCATAATCACAGCCACGACTGGCCCACTTAGTCAAAGAATGTCTTTTTGTTGGAGCCACATGTTCTCAGAGAGCCGCCTCCAGGCTCGGCGTTAAGATCCTGTGTGGAGAGTGTGACTTGACGGCCTCCCGATTGTCTTGAAAAAAGTAGAAGCAGCTGATTTGTCTCCTCAGCCCTTTAGGACGAAAAAAAAAGTTCCTTCAAAGTTGAGTTTCCTCTCTTCTTCAACTTTTTCCCCCCTTCAAAAAGGTCAAACTTCCACGCCGCATATCTCCAGTCCTTTCTCCTCCACTGTTGCTCTTGTGGCTGGCCACTAGTCCCAGTCTATCACACAGCTGTTTATTATTTTAATCAGTATCCTCCCTTTCCCCTCCTCTCCCTACCTCTCTCTGGCCTAAACCAATTCAACACACCCACTTCCTGAATCCCCCACCACCGGAAAGCATGGCAGATGGGCGAAGGGTTTCAGAGCAAAGTTTGGACACATCGAGAGAAAAAAGACAGAATTTCATTCAGAAGGGAAGGAGGAACGAGTCAATTTAAAGCACATGTGTCAAGGTCAAGTAATTATATCGGACCCTCCAGATCATTTTATTTTATTGTTATTAATGGCCCGATGTTATATTTTGCACATTTCTAACTTGTATAATTTTGACAAATATATTTTTATGAAGAGTAAGATATTGAAAGTTCTTTATGGTTTAAGATAACTTGTAACTTGTAAGCTAACTTGTATAATTTTGACAAAACATGTTTTTAATGGAGAGTAAAATATTAAGTTATTTAATGTTTTAAGTTAATTTATTCTGCCTTTTTATAATTCATAATTATGTTAAAAAATTATGGTTTTGAAGTTTAAAAACCATCTTTCTGATAGCTTTTTAGACTATTTTGGCATTTACTAAGATTTTTTTAGGCTATTTTGAAGTTTAGCTAATATTTTAGCTAAATGCTCTCTGTTTTAGCTAATTTAAACTTTTTTTTTTTTTAGTTTGTTAGGCTGTTTTGGGGTTTAGTCAGTATTTCAGCTACATGGTAGCTGTTTTGGCAAATGTAGGGTTTTTTCAGTTTTTTAGGATATTTTGAAGTTTAGCTTTTTTTTTAGCTACATGCTAGCTGGTTTTCCTAACCTAGTACATAATTATGTTAAAAAGTTACAGTTTTAAAATTTTAATTTTAGTGTGTTCAATAAATGTTTCTCCTGTTCGGCCTGTGACCTAAGTTCTGTTTTAGATTTTGGCCCCTTTTGCGATTGAGTTTGACACTCCTGATTCAAAGGATCATAAAACAAAGAATGGTTAGAATATCTTCTAGAAACAGTTATGATCCGGTATTAAACTATGACCAACGTCAACTTTCACAAGTGTCTGATTCTGCGAGAAAAATCCTGACCGCACAAGAAAGACCATCTTTAAAGCAACTGTGGGGCAACGTTGATCTAAAATTGATTCCATGTATTAAAGTTGAATGTGGATGAGGACTGGAGCGGGAAAGTGTGCAGCAGAGCAGACGTGGGGTGTACATCAAAGACATGCAGACAGATGGCTGTCAAAGCAAGAGAAAAAAAACACAATACAACCCTACATATTCATAAGATAAATACTTTGAAGTCCGCTTAGCTAATTAAAGTATTTACATTCTTCAGGCACTTTAATGGGCTTTTTGATGTATACTGACACTTAAATGAGAGCCGAGAGGTTTTCTTAAGTGTGAGATGTAAAATTAACTGCAATGAATGTAGACATTTGATAAGCATAACTAATTAAACAGGGAATAGAAATTGAGATATAAAGGGAAAAAAGAGTGACGAAACATGTTTTGCATTATTGAAAGATTTGGGTTTTAAGAGTTTGGATTAAATGTTAATCGTTGGTATGGTTTCTTTAAGCGCACATTTTTGTCTGAGACAGAAAATCCGGCAAAAAGATCAGAGATGGAGCTGATATGAACCGAAGAGCAGAGATGATGATGGATGTTGAGCAAGCTAAAAGCAAGTACAGACTTACAGGAAGCAAAAAAGAGAAGTCTAAAAAGTAAAAATAAAAGAAGTATGTGAGCCCTGAAAAATCTGCATGAAAACTTGGTCATTTAAACATTTTTGAAGATGACTCAGGCTGGAAAAGTCCAGACCGAGTTTGCCTAATTTGGATCAAGTCCTGAACCTTGTGCTTGGTCTGAATTCAGACCACCTTAAACTGGACTATTCTGTTTCAAACCAAAGATTGTAAGTAAAAGTATGTGACTGATTAGGTCAGATACAACACTTTTTACAGGCAGAGGTGGACTTTCCATTAGGGCAAAGGTAGGCGATTATTGATTACTTATCAATAAAAGTGTCTAAAATGAATTTTAATTCCATTACTATTTAACTAGCAATCAGATTAGGCAGTTTTCCACCTAATAGAGCAGTTTTGCGGGAAATAAGGTGCGGTCAGAGGAGGCAGGTGAAACTGTGCCTCACCTGCCATCATAAGCTGTATAGCCCATCACTGATAAAGTTATAAAATGATTTCAGCTTTTAAATGCTTTACAAAACATTTCAATTCTTGACATTGATTCTGTCAACTTGTGGACAAATGAAGAAGTTTTTTGACGTTTTAACCTAGGCAAGGACTTAATACAGCCATTGGAGAGGTCCCCATTTGTTCATGGAGATGACCACCAAGAAGTAAACTAGTAAGTGTTTATGGCATATCTGTAAAAAAGTGTAGGAAGCAAAGTGTACCACATTATAAGACGTTTCCGACCAAATTTCAATGGGTTCCTGTGTCTCATTGTTGCTTGACGTTGGATCATGGTATCTTGCATTCAATTCTGTTTACACCCCATAATAACCCGGCTATGGGGGTTTTTCGGTCCAGTTGTTCCACTCCGAGTATGGAGCCTATTCAGACTGAGAAAACTCAGAGCGAACCAGAGCTCAGTCCGATTGCATACGGATAGAGACCACTTCCAAAGATGGGTTCAACAGCAATTCCTAGTCCCAGACTAGGATCCATTTGGGGTATTCAGACTGAAAATGTATTCCAGATTATTGGGGGAAACAAACTCCGGTTCGACACCAAATGTGTCCAGCCAGAATACATAACTGAATGAGACAACAATAACTATGTTTCATGTATTTTCTGGCAAACTCTTAATTTCAGAGAAAAACTACATAAAAAGTAAAGTAAAAAAAGAAAGCTCAAAACTTCCTTCAATTGTATTTGTTGCGACCGAGCTGCTAAAACATTTATTTGACCAGTTCTGTGAAATCAGACACAAAGATGCAGCCAACCACTAAAACTGGCAACAGTTCTTTTTTTTCCAAATCTTCTTAAATGCTGCATCATTTCATTTAATTATTATTTAATTATTCATTGTTTAATTGGTAATTACAATCAGAAAGTAGCATTTCCAAAAGATTTAAGAAAAAAGCACAAGATAAAAGACAGAAAAAAACACTACTTTAATTCAATGAATTGATACAAACTTTAATAATAAGGAAGAGTGAAAATACAATTTTCAAAGAATTAAATTCAGACTTAAGAGGGATATAAAGGAGCCCACGTCAAGGTCGTTCTCTACTTTAAACTCCATTTGACCCTTTTTCAACTTATTCAGCTTTCAAAATGTGTTTTTTTTTTTCTTTTTGTCAAGCCTTTAAAAACAGAATTGTTAAAGTAATTACAGTTAAGAAAAAACAAAAAGGTCACAACAGCACCATTAATCCACATTAATACTATAACTGGTTTTAGTGAAAGATTATAAATAAAACACAATATTAGGATTATTATGTAAATTGAATAAGCACCAAAAAGGGAGTAACAGGTGATAGTTTCCGCCCCCTTCCCCATCACCCACATGCATGCTCTCCTGCTAGCTTACAGCCCACATCACTGGTGTAACGAAAATAGCGAGCAATATTAGAGCCAAAAGAGACACTTAAAAAGGAATAAATCTTTTCTGGTAATGTCAAGAGGAAAGAGAAACTGTTTGGGTTTAATAAATCAAATCTAAAAAATAAAAAAAGCCAAAACGAACATCAGGGTGAAGACAAATCTGATAATCCATTAATACTATCACTTCCTACACATAGTGAAGCCGCTTCCCACACTTCAGGTTATCAGGGGTGCTCCTCTTCCTGCTGGGAGAGCAGCACCCCTCTGGGTAGATCGGGGTACTGATATGTCTGCATAGCTGTGTAATTATAAAAAAGTGCTTTATCTACAGAAAGATGATGCAGCTTTTATGCGCTTGTACATCAAAATATCCACATTTGTATAAAAAAAAAGGCAACATGTGGTGAGGAAATAGTGGAGTCCCTTCAATTATTCTTTCAACATGCCCTGTTATGTTCTTAAAAAATAGAATGACGTGTATAGAAATGAAAATATATGCATTTTTCCCCACAAACATTGCACAACTCCCGTCTGACATTCAACTGACAGCTGACCTTCACTGATGGATGGAGCTGCCACGAGAGGAGAGCTGGAGTCATAGTTCAAGCAGACCAATGATATCTTTTTCATTTCTACATAACCAAGAGTAAAAATCACGGAATTCACATGCAGACTCTTTAACAGGGAAAAGAAGATTGATCACAAGCGCTGTTTGCTGTTGTTCAGTAAACAGTTATTGATTTTGGAAAAGCTTTTTAGTGGGTCTACAAGACTCCCGGGACGTAACCTTAAGGTGGGATGAGGGGCGAGATGTATCAGTGTCTGTGTTTACTGTCTGATATGAACTACAGGTTTTGCACTAGCAGAGAGATACCAGACATGGAATTGAAGTGAGTGAAATCAAGTCTTTAAAATCCTTCAAACATTACATAAACTATGGAAGAAAATAAGTAAAATAGTTCAGTTAAGTATATTAAGAGTGGAAACGTATATATTTGCTTCCTCATGCTCTTTTTTTAAGGCAAATTTTAAACAATTTTTGAAAAACTTCATGTGTTATGTACTGCAAGTACAAATAGGTCTACTTATACAGTAATTATAATACCATAATTTACATGTGTATGCACAAATACATTTAAACACATTTAATTTCCCAATCAAGTCACAAGTAATCATCCAAAGTTTGTCTTCTTTTGTATCTTTTGTTTTGATTGCTTGAAATTAAACAATTTCAAATGCTTCGTTTTTGTTTTTTTTTGTTGTTCTTTTGAGGTCCCAGCCCTCTGATCATCTTTTGATCTATTTTCAAAGAGTTCCCCATAGTCTTTGATTTATAATTATTTCTTTTTTAGCCAAAAATCAACAAACTTGTGTCGAATTCTAGGACATAGTTTCTGCAAAGCGGCCGTAGTTCAAAAGAAATTTACCTCCGAGTTGCAGTGTAAGCCTGCTCTGACTTCCCATCATCCCTTTGTTTGCACTCTCTCTTGGTAGCTTATACCGGTGCAACAAAAATTGGAGTTTTGAGCCAGACGCCAGCTCAGATGAGAGAAACAAAGACGTTCATGGATCTATTTGTCTATAAGTGGGTGTATTGGAATGGAGTGGAGATTTTACATAACAACTAAAATCGTTTTTTAAATTAATTCTTTTTCTGCTCCCCACTCATAGTGATTTGAACAAAAATCACTCAGAAATGCAATTTTAAGCTTAATTTTCTATACATGTCTTTCATCATGAGAAATAATGTTAGAAACACCCCAAAACATGGTTTTCATTGGAGTGGGTCTTTAAATGGGTTACCTTTGAAGATGCAAAATACAAACAATGAATTCCACACAGAGTCTTGCTTTTAAAAATAAAAGAAACATAAAATCCTGGGGAGAATAAGTTTCAAGCCATAAAACATGAATGAATTACATAGAAATTTTAAAGGCAATAAACTTGCCGGACTGACTGAATGTTCACATGCTTCTGGCAATCCTCTTTTTCCTTACACAAATGTTTTTTTTTCTTTTCAAACAGCCTCGGCGTAAGAATTTCTCGAGGGGGAATAAAAGCAACTGTGACGAGATTGTTCATGCGGCTTCTGTCTGCGAGTCGCTTCAAGACACGAGTCTGACTCCAGCTGCGTTTGCTTTTGAGGGACGAGGTCAGGTGGCTCCGTCAGTTAACTTCACGCACTAATGAAGA